>NW_015389005.1:15735-124739 GCF_001527695.2 Protobothrops mucrosquamatus
AAAGTCAATGGGGAAGCTGGCAGGAAGTAGAAAATCATTCCTGTTCCCACAGTTTTACCTGCCCACATTCTTTAGTGCTTGCCTGCAGCATCTGCTGGCCTACCTGCCTGGGACGCCTGCCTCTTTAACAACCTGTATGGTCCTGGGATTACAGTGACAACTGGGACTACAGGATTGATGTTGCTAAACTTAGCAGTTATGTGGCATCATACTTTACAGCCGCACTGCTTAGTGAAAGAAATTCTGGTCCCAATTATCATTATAACCCAAGGACTACTTGCATTTTGTTTACCAAGGTTTTTGAAATAACATTAAGAAAGATCATCATATTTTACACGGGTATCTTACCAAGGACAGAGCAAAATAAAATATGTGTGCCAAGTATAATCTTTTAGTTACTAAAGAACCACATACTCAACCATTACATAGGCACAGAAAAGTTCTCTACAAATGCTCCAAAGGGGAAAAAGGTTCACACAGTTTTCCAATTCCTCCTAATCAGTCATCCAGTAAAACCTGATGGTTTTACTGATGGCACCAGCAATTTGGGCACTTGGCAACTGGTTCTTATTTACAATTGGTTGTAGCATACTGTGGTCATGTGATTACGATTTGCAACCTGTTTTGCTGGTTTCTGGCAATCGTCCATCAGGGAAGCTGGATTTGTTTAACAACCACTTGATTCACTTAATGACCACAGTAATTTGCATTATGATTGCCATAAAAATAGTCATAGAACCATGACTATGACTTTTTACAAACTGTACAAACTCCTAGTGTTAGAATTGTGCCCCATTATGAAAGTAGCAAAAGTAGGTTGCTAATCCAATCTAATGCATTGGAACACCTCCTGAAAATAATTCAATAGTATTCTATTAAAGAGATATGGTTGTTATTTTTCAGGAGGTGTTTATATGTATTGAATGAAGATGGTCTGTTACCAGGCTTATTTTTAACAAAATCTTAGTCCAAAATTGCTTTCAAGCAATGTGCTACTTTAAGAGAAAGCAGCAAGTCTCAAATGAGGCTCAGAGTATAGCAGACAACTGTCAAAGCCTTCCAATTCAAAAGATATCAGGCCAGGTAGTGGTCAAAAAAAGTCAGACTGACAATCAAAAATGGTTACCTTTCTGTTCCTAGCTCTTCATTCCGAAAAGGGGGAAATAGACGAAGGAAGCGGAAAATGATGTAGCTTTATGATTGGCAGGTTTTGTTTTCACCCAGAGAATGTTATGAAGAATTTACTTTCATTTACAATTGCAATGTTTGGTGTGGGACGAAGAGTGGGGGTGGGGGGAGAGCTATGCCTAAATAAATACTTACACATTATTTATTTATATAAATGGGTTATTTTAATGCAAATTGTGCAGAAGACAATCTATCCTCCAAATATTTATGGATTTCCTTTGTACAAACCCCATGGCTTTTATCTGAGTGATATTTTGTAACATTGGCCGTAACATTGGTGCCATTTTCATAGAAACTCCAAATGAAACAACCAAATAAAGCATAGTATCTCTTAATACTTCCAGACAACAAATGTAGCATATACAACAGACACTGCAACTAAAATCTGGCAGGCTTCATCCTCTCCAGAAGGCTAACTATGCAAATTTTAACCCATTTTTGATAGAAAGATTACAGCCATTTGTTTCCCTACATTCCCTTCCCACTTATAAAGAAATGAAGTGACATATTAACCTAAAGCAAGTCACAACTGATGTGATCTGCGCTAAATGTCCATTTTCAGAATTTCTGAAATGAAAAAATACAAACGAATATTTATGCTGCTCATTTTACTCTTTCAACTGCATAACTGTATTGTCAGAATGTGGCAGGAATCTGTATCTATGATCCTAAGTCAAACAGCTGATTTTACATATACGGCAGAGACACTTAATGTGCAAGCAAATTCCTTTTGATCATAAAACAAATTGCTCTTCCTCACTGCATCCTGAAAGTGCTAATACCCCATGCTGATGCCAGCTGGACCAAAACAGAAAATTCTGTTTGGGTTGGAATGTTTCATCCACAGATTATTGCTCTGGACTGGTTACTTTGACCTTACACTCAACAATTTCTCTGCTGCTATGCCCTCCCCCTAGAAAACAACTGCTAATCATTTTCCTTTATCTACATGGGTTTTATTGAATATATACTGTATGCTTCTTGAAAAAAAATGAATATATATGAAGGCTAAGCAACCAGATTTAAAATACAAATTCCTTTCTTGCATTTTAAGGGTTTCATTCACTAATCTCTGCTACAGTTACTATTATAATAGTGTTCCAGTAGCACAGTGGTTATAACTTTTGTCTGACATATAAGGGAATAATGAGTTCAAATTATAGCTGATTTTTTTTTTTAAAAAAAATATTATTTTTCTTTCTGTGAGCTATCCACTTTATTTATTTTATTTTTTTAAAAAAATCAGTTCTCCTGTATCTCAGTTAATTTCTGTTTCAACCTAAAGTTAACGCTGTTTCACTGCAACTTCCATTTAATCCAAATGAGTAAATACTGAAAGGACTTAATCACTGCATTTACCATGTACAATGAAGAAAACTGCACCACTGCTCCTCTTCTTGATATGTCTCCAAGGGCCCCTCCCTCCAAGAAGAAAGAGTGCTCACCCATCAATCACTAGTCCCCCTAACCAGCCCTATCTCATCAGTTAGCATTCGAGTCACTTCCCTGTTGTTCCCTTGCTGCCCACCACTGTTAAAAGATTTCAGATTTTGGCCTTGGATCCAAAGCAGCCAATCACCCATTCGGCCTTCCGACCAGCTGATTGGGCAAAGGGGCCAGAGGGAAGCAGGAAAGAGTACAGAGACATGCCCTTCCCATCTTCCCTTGCACAGCACAACAAAAGTGTGGTCAGACACATTTCATGAAGTGGCCAAAGGCCATGGGAGCCATGGATCCTGGATCCTGGAAACATTCTATAAATTAGCCCATTTTAGATATCTTGATTCAAGAACTGTTGCCCTGTGATATACTATTTTGCCCAATTTTATGGCTACAAAGACACAAATACAAGACTTTTAGTAGTATATAGATAGCTAGATAAGATAGCTAGCTTAAGAAAGGCCTGCTTACATAGTAAAATCATTAGTATTTCAGATAAGAAGGTTTAATCTCCAAATTGTAGAGATATCATTATACAGTACATATCAATTTACTACATTCCATACCTGTCTGATGTCAGAAGCTAGAAAGAAGGGGGATTAGCCATATGGTTTAGCTCAGAGGTGTCAAACTGCCGGCCCATGGGCCGGATGCGTCATGCCGAAACCACGCCCACCCCATTGCCAGCAATGATGTCACGTGACATTGCGAATTTGACAATTTGAGCTAGATGCTGCTCACATAACAGAAAGAGAAAATAAGCTGACTTGGAGATACTATGTAAATACAAAACAATAAATTTATTCACAATAAGGTCCATGTCTGTTTTATCTGCCCAAGACTTTAAAAGCCCTCATAGAAAAAAGAAAATAGTAAAACTCTTCTCTGCAATGATTAAAAAAGGTGAGGCAATGTCATCACATATTTTGCTACTGGACCTATTGAAACAGTCACTGCAGCAGAAATTGGGAAGCCAAGTGTGGTATAATGCAAGAATACCCCCCTCCCCAATGCTATTACGGGGCTGAGGGAGCGTTCCTGCCACTATGTGCAGCAGCCCAAAACAGCAGAGGTGCCCAGAAGAAAGGAAAATGTGGCAGGCAAACCAGACAGCAAAGCTTGAACTGCCAGAAGCCAGAAAGCACTACTTCAAACAGAGAGGAAGAAAACAGAAGTTGAAGATGCAGTAGTCTGGCAGCAAACAAAGCACAACTTTAGCCATTCCTGCTTTGCAGAAATGGCTGTTATCCCACACTCATAATACTGTGGTGATTGTAGATGGGTAACAATATTTAAAATTATAATACAAATATCATAAAATCACAATGCATATCTGAAGCTTTTGGTGTACTTTTTAAAATAGATATTATGGAACTTTTACATATAAAGATTCTGTGCGCCTCATTTGTGAGTGCTACACAAGTAAGTATTACTACTTCTAATTACAGTAGTCCTTGATTTATGACCTATCATTTAACAATCATTCAAATTTAGGGCAGAAAGAGTGCTTTAGGGCCTGTAAAACACTTCCAGCTGTCATGAAATATCACAGTGTCCCTTCCTCCTCAGTCACATGAGTGCAATCTGGATATTTGGCAACCTGTTTGAACTTACAGCCAGTTTTTCCAACACCTTGTGATTATGTGATTGCAACTCAGAGTTTGCCAAGCTCAGCTCATACTCTGCAGATCACCAAAGGCAGTAGGAGACAACTCTTAATTAAACTGTCTTTGGGGTTATTCTCAAGAGAGAGACAAGACGGATATCAGTAGAATCTCTGCTTGCTACTGAAAGAAGATAAATATAAATTTATAAATATAAACTTTTCAAGAGGCAAATGAAGTAGGAGAGATTTTATTCTATGGTTTAGGGTCTTCAGAGAAAGATACAGGTCTCAAGGGAAGCAGAGTAGTTGCCCACCGTTGTGTTTGATTCTGTGATATCAATACAAATAGAACTAATTTTAAATTAAAACTGGGAGATCCAAAACTAAAGTTGTGATTTCAGCAAACTTACAGGACTGTCCAAGTTTGCAGAAACTAAAAGGAAACAAAATCTAGGCTCCTCCAATAGCTTCAGGTAAATGGGTATGTACTTAATGTTGGGGCAACTGAGCCAGGTAATATTATGGGAATCAGTTGGAAGTTAAAATGTAAAATAGGAAATTGCTTGAGTTCTTAATATCTTATGTACAATTTTGATACAGAATGGTCCACTATTTGTCATTCTGTGAAATGCAGGGCATGGGTGTGTACAGTGTGTGTGTGTGTGGGGTGTGTGTGTGTGTGGTGTGTGTGTGTGTGGTGTGTGAATATCGTGTGAAGTATTAAAAGGGAAGAGTATTTTTTTTTCTTTTTCCAATTTTCAGAAATCCAAACCTATAGGATATTAACATCCTCAACAGATAGTCAGCCACATCTAAATCACAGCTTTTTAATGCCACAGAGAAAGATTTTTGACCAGTGAGAAATGAGAATCCTTTCCCTTCTTCCCCTTCCAGATCTTCCTTCTTGTCATAAAATTCAAATAGTGCCGAATGGCTTTGATTGCAAGATTCTATAATATGTATTGGCAATGAAATACATAAATCTTAAAAATTACCTCAAATATGAGAAGTTTTAGAAGGCCAGACCCTTTATTTAGCCATCTTTATTAAAAGAAAGGTGTGGGAACATTATCAACAGATTTTATGGGCATGTTTCTAAGTTTAGCAGAGGTAAGATGATTTGAATGACAAGTAAACAGTGCTACTCTTCACAGTGAATCTTTTCTAAACCTTTCCTGTTCCCCCACCTTCTCAAAAAACCACCTCCACTCAATTATTTTTAATAACTGGTCTGCTTTCTGCAGCACACCCTTGTAGTTACACCGACTTGTAAATCTTATTGTCTTCGGATCTTTGGGCTTAAGTAGGAAATTCCACTAAATGATTTTTTCATCTCAGAAAAAAGAAGCAAAAAAAGTCAGCTCTCTTTGTAAAAAGATTTGTGTCCATGAGACTCCTAAACTAATGAAAGCCCTCCCGTGGATTAATAAAGTGAGCTATTTTTATCAAGGGCAAACAGAAATACTAGCTCCACTCCAGGCACATAATGTGAATTTCTGTGCTTTGTTAATCCACTTCTTATGGCTCAAGCGCATGTTGCTGCTATTCAGTATATGTTTTCAATTTTTTCTTTTTGGGTCTTCCATCTTCTTCCAAGCAGTCTTTTTAAAAACCAAAGATATAAAATTTGTGGTATAATTTCTACAAATTTAGGTATAAACAGCATTATTTCATATTTTTTTTAAAAAAAAAAAGTAAAAAAAAAAATCCTGAGACTTAATTATGGCTACAACTAAGAATTTGTTTTATTTTTTGCTTATATAGATTTCAAAGCTGGAAGCACTGATTAAATGGGAATTATTTCATATATTCATCAACCTGGAGTCCAATGGGGAGAGTGTTTAAATGGGTGTTCTCCCACAATCTTGTTTTTATTATTTTATTTATCTTGTTCTTATTTATTTTTTAAAGTTTTTATTAGATGTGATTTTGTTTTAACTTCTGATTGTATGCTATCAAAGTCACGGTTAGTGAGATGGGAGGCTACATAAATATATCAAACAAACAACCTAGTCTACTCTAGTCTAATCTATTTTACTGTGCACCTTTCATGATTCATAAGACAATGGGGGTCTCTTCCAATGAACAGTTGGCAAAATAGTTTATCTTTATTTTCAAAAGCTATAACTGATGGTGAATTTTTCTGCCAACATTATTTATGGTATCAACACTTTTGGTATTAAATATCAATGGAGATGTCTTTCTTTTCACATTCTTTAAGTATTTGGTGAAAACCATAGTTAATATGATTATTTTAAAAAGCTTAATATGTTTTTTCCTCAAAATATTAACTAAATCAATATAATAATCCTTTAAGTGGTGGGATTTCTTAAAATCCTATTTCTTTACAAAATGTGCTTATATGTCAGATATGAATGAAACATTAGATTATTTGAATTTTCCCTTAACTGAGACAGACTGTAATGGCCTCTTTCTGTTCATTCTTACCTTCTCCTTAATTTCTACTTCTAAATCTTTTTCCCATACTATTTTAAATCATGTTTGAGAGTTTTGCAGTTATTTGTAAAATTATCTGGCAGATGTTTGAAGCTCTTTCCTAAATTTGTGATGTAGTAATTTGCATATGTTCTTCAAAAGCTGTGAGCTTTTTAGTGTTTATGACATTAAACTGTCAGAAAACATATAGTATTTTATGAATCTGTATCCAAAATATGAATATATATTTCTATTTTTTTCAACTGGTTTCCAAATATTAGGTTTTGGTTAATGTAAAAAAGCTATATAATACTGGTCCTCCTTCTTTGAATTTTAGATATCGACATAGACACAGTTTTCATATATGTGGAGAAACAGATGTCCAACTATAAAAGTAAGGTCTGGGGAGGGAATGGGGTCAGTATCCTCAAGTATTACACATAAGAGTGAATTTCATCCAAAGTATGGTTCAATATTTGAAACCATCTAATGGAGCAACACATCTCATTAATTAGTAAGACAAGTCATATTTGATTCCAAGAGTTCCATCTTTCACAATACCAAAAGTACATTTTAGATTGATTTCTTATCAATGAATAGTACCATGGCTATGGTACAGCAAAATGCAGCCAATGGATACAATAGAGAAATATAATTGTTTGGTTCTTCTGTCATTGCAAAATAAGTTTCAAAATCTATGAAAAACAATAATTTGCAAATTGTTAAGAGGTGGATTTTGTTTTGTGGCTGTTTCACAAAGTCTGCAAAAAACCCATAGCTATTTCTTTGAAAAGAAGTATTTTGAATATGTCCCACATCTTCTGAAGTACTTCCTTTTAACAGTGCTAATAATTTTTAACATGTTTCTCAATAACTAAGCGTTTATTCTGATGGATTTTTAATATAGGATCCTGAGATCAAGTTCAACTGAACTCAAAGTTTCTAAAATAAAATGGGTAAGATCTCATACAGATTTCCTAATACTATATTATGTGTTAAATTAAATAGTTATATAAGCTGCAATTTTTTAGGTAGCAGCATTATAGCAACAACCAATATATATAAAGACAAATATGCTACCAATATATACAGAGACAGTTTAGTGTAATGGTTAAAGCATCAAGCTAGAGACCAGGGAAACTGTGAGCTCTAGAATGATACAATCATTTTTTATTCATTTTTTATTCTATGTCTCTATTTCACCCTACAAACCTCTTTAAGCACTCAATCCCATGATGTTCAACATAACTTTTATGCTTCTTCTAACAGGATAGAGGGCAAATTTGGTGTAGTACTTAAGCCTTAAGGCATCAAATTAGAAACCATGACTTCTAGTGCCAACATTAGGTACAAAGACAGTTGGGTGACCTTGGGGCTTGGGCCAATCACTTTCTCTCAGCCCTGGGAAGGAAGTAATGGCAAACCAATTCTGAAAAACCTTACCAAGAAAACTGCAGGGACTTGTCTAGGCATTCTCTGAGAATTGCACACAATTGGACAGAAGAATATGTATGTATATTTGCATTTATGTATGTGCTATCACATATAATTCAGGCTGGTTTGGGAGGATAGTTTGTGCATACTAAACCATAGACATATCAAAAACATATGCACACACACGTTGAATACAGTACTTTCACATATGTATTTAAATTATATTTGCCTTGTTGTACCTTTTATACCTTTGTGTTAGTGTCTTAATTTTCCTAGTTTCTTCAGTGTTCACATATAAGCTTATAATAAGGTCCATAAATAAAGCAATCAATGAGATATATTTGGAACAAGCAACCATTTTTCAAATATTACAAAATCTAATACACCAATGGTACCTCTTAGTTTTCAATTTTATAAAACCTTAACCAATTCACTAAGACAGACTGCTGGCTAGGAAAGCTCCAGAGGTTTGCCTTATAAAAATATTTATATGCTTCCTGTCATTGGAAAATCACATTCAAGAATCCCCAAAGAGTATGATGCAGGCCATTAATTTGTTGACTGTTCCTGAGATTCCCAAGATAAAGGAGAAAGGCAGTAAGATTTGAAAGAAACTGACAAAAATCTGAGGCAGGTGGCAATTTATTGAGAGTGACAGTTGGAACTCGCAGATATCTGCATCTATGGAGCAGGGCAGAGTCAAAACAGGGAAAGATTGCTACAGCATCTTTTTCTATAGAAAATAAAAAGTTAGAATCCTTCTAGCCATGCCTCCAGAGTAATACCTTAGTAAAGGCAAGTTGGCTGAGGAATTCTGGGAGTTGAAGTCCACAAGTCATAAAAGGGCCAAGTCTGAAGACCCCTGCCTTAGTAGAACTCTTTGGTTTCACCATGAGGAGAGGACTACTATATGGCAGCAAAGAATTAGGGTCTTTGCTGCTGCTTGCATAGTATTGGGCATCTGGATTTTTGCAACATATCTGGTAACATTACAGTACTGAAATGATAAAACAGATTCTAAACCTGCAATTCTAGTTTAACTAGGAAGATGTAGCTTATATTATTTTTCCAGGTAACTGTACAATACCTGTATTAAGCCTGCCATTCTCCATATGGCTTGAAAGAAAACGTGAAATTTTAAAATTTTCCTCAAGGAAAGGAATCAACGCACAGTGGCTGGGTTTGCACATTATGCTAATAATGTTTTTTTTTCAGATTGTGCTAATAATATGATTTATTTGGTTTTGAGTTAATGTGAAATCTGAACTCAACCATTCTGATAACACATAATTTATATTAGTATGTGTGAACATTATGGTTTGTTCAACAGACCATGTTTTTTAAAGGATCAAGCTTAGTCCAGATACACCAGGATGTTAATTATGCTCTGCTTTCTAGGAATATACAACTTCGGTATGCATACGGAACAACTATCATTTTAACTATTTATGTTCGTATTAGAATTCTTTGTGTTGTAATGGGCCAGAGTACTGTTCTCTATTAAAAAATATCAACAGCCAAGCAATGAATACATTTGCATGGGAACTGTTTGATCAGTTTTCACAATGACCAGAAAATACCTGAAAACATAGCAGAAGGTAAACTTTCTATTCTCTCAGTGAATGATAAAATTTAGGTGGCAACTTCATTGCATTCATCATGGTACAAAGAATTTCGTATGGAATAGAGTAAATATTCTAATTAAGTTCCCTTTTTCTTCACACAAGCCTACTATGAAGTCAGCTTTCACCTTTCACTATTCTAGTATTAAAAGTGTTTTCCTTCTTCTCCCAAAAGAAATCTTGCTGTATGACCAATCTAGAATTCTTCATTAATATGATTGATATTGCAACCTGGGACTGGGGTCTGCCCCAGGGCAATTCTCTTTCTGGTGGCAGGAGAGTCGAATTATATCAAGCCAGGCCCCTCCCTTTGCTTGCCAGGACCTCAATAGCATGATGGTGTTCTATTTGATCAGAGAACTACTGATAGCTGGAAAAGAGAGTCTTCCCTCTTGCCAAACCTTAGAGGAATTGCAAGAAAGTGAGGAGAGACCAATTCTTTCCCTGAAATGTTTCATGGAGCTTCTTTCTACAGCTGGAGATCTGGTGGGAAAAGAATCGTCTCTCCCCACTTCTCTTGTTAGGATGGGGTTTGGGTGGCAAGGAAGCTGACTGTTTACTTCCCAGATTCTGATTCTGCAGAAATGTAACTGAGCATCTAGCAGAGAAAGAATCAACCAGCAATTGCCAGCCAGACATGCCCACCCTCCCCACCCATCCCCCGCACCAAAATCTGACCAGGTCCTGTGAAGAGGGGGAATTAGATGAATTAGGATCTCACTTCATCTCACAACCTCACAATGGAATTCAGGTTATTGTGTTATAGTTGTGAAATAAGTACCAAATCCAGAGAATCCTCCCCTTTTCTGATCAATATCCCCTCCATTAATGCAACAGTACAAGATAACAGGAGTTCCTTTCTGAATTTCCTACATCATTAGATTAAAGGATGTATTAGTATTAATCCATTCTATATTTCCCTTTTTCTTGCCAAGAAAACTACAGAGACCCAGACATGGCCATGAAGTCAGCAAGAGTCACGTTCAGCCTGATCTAATCTTGACCCTTCACAGTAATTGTGGCTAAATTCATGGGGGGAAGATATGCATGCTGGACATGTCACTGTTACAAGAGGAGAGGTCTTGTCCCAAATAGAAAGGACTGCCTCACTGCAGCAAGAAGTTCCAAAGACATCAGACTCTCCTTTATCTAACACAAATCCATTCTTCTCTATCTCTTCTTCACACACGTTCATATTCACAGTTTCACTCACTCCCTGCTCCTCACAGCAATTTAGCTTTTAGAGAACTTCCACTGCCCCCAATAGAGGTTCATGGACATGCAGGCAATTTGGAAGGAAATCCCAATACTCCAGAAAATAAGCCCTGTCAAAGAATTCTCTTTGTGTTACAGCTAGGCCTTTTAAAAATCTAAATGCAGCCGTGGAAGATTTCTTTTGATGAGTTCTTAATGGGGGAGAAAGAGGTTACCCTTCCTGAATAGTAAAACCTGTTCCTAAATCGCACACATTAAAATCAGACTTTTTAAAATCTACATGCTGTGTGGGAAGAAGAGAAGCTCTTCCCCCCCCCCCCCCATAGCTGCTAATGGAAGATGTGGGTGCTCCATTTTTGTTTTTAAATGGTGCTTTTCAAAAAATGCTCTAGGTTCTCTGCTCTAGGTTGAGTGATACTTCCATAAGTTCTGTGAAAATATCTTTCTAACAACATTAGCAGCTTCCATAAAGAAAGAGAACGCTTTCATACAACAGTTTTTAAAATTTGAATATTTCCAATATGATATCATGAATATATCTCTGAAAAATATCCAGTGACATTTAGTTGTCTTTAACAACAAGGCAAATAAAATCAGAGAAAGCATCACAGTCAACTTGACTCCTACGTATCCATTAAGGCTCCAGTTCTCTTCAAATGTTGACTGATGAAGCTCCCCGCTTTCTAGTGAGTAATTAGAGTGATATAAATGCTTAGGACACAATATAAATCATATTTATCCATTTATATTGATATCTGAGTAACAGAAATAAAGTTAGATGCATAAAAAGCATGTCACATTTAGCTTTGATTCCTTTTAAAAATAGCAAATGTGGGGATTACATCTGAAGAAGAGAAAGAAAAATACCCCTAATCTAGTGATCTCTATTAGATTTTCATAAGCAAGGAATAGTAAACCTTTCCACAGAAGTATAGGACTCATATTAGTGCAGCATATTACCTGAATCCAATTGCCCAGCAGCTTTCTTAATTTTGTGCAGAAATCTGAATGAAAAGCTACACTAAAATTCTTGAAATTTTCTCAACCAAACAATCTTAAAGGAGGAGGCAGGGGCCTGTCTTCTTGGATATTTGCCCTGTTTACTAATATGACAAATACAGACACTGCCACAAGTATTGGCATATCTCCATTAAAAGAAAAATAGGGACTTTTATGTTATCTTTCAAAAGTGGGGTCTTCGTGGCTATTTACTTATGTCAGTTTCAACTTAATTCCCAATGAGTTCGGATTCTTTGGGGAAAAGTGGAGGAATACCAATGCTTTTGGCCACATCTGTAAGATTAATCAGAGCTTTGGTTTAATTAGTTCTGTGTGGTTCAATGCTCAGCTTTCAAAACAACATTTTGAAAATAGCACTTTTAAATTTTGAGACTGGATCTCAGTGTAACAAGAGGAGATTTCTTTTGGTGAGTTCATTATTGGGGAAGAAAGAGTTAACCCTTCCTGAATAGTAAACCTCTTCCTAAACAGTGCAATCAGGCTTCCCAATCTTTAGTCTGGTACTCAGGCCACCATTTAGATCCTAGCTGAGAAAATGACCAAGTGGTATGCTACACTGTTAAATATTTACTATTTCACTAAATGTATCCAGATGATGACAATTTGCTAAATCTTCGGCATCCCGATTTTTCCCCCGTTTTCCAAACTTTTAGAACCCTCTTCAAATCATTCCAGCATCCCCAATTCCTGAACAACCATCTATTTTCACTGCAAGAAAATATACCAGATCTCAACTTCAACATACCTTTGAGTAATGCTTCTGCCAATTTTATTATTTCTTGACCTCTCTGGGTAGATATTAAACGACGTGCTCAGCTGCTGTTTGATCATTATTTTTAAATTGCTCTCCAATAAGCCAATTTCTTCTTTCTCCAAATATTTCCTGTGTAATTCTATTCAAGACTTGAATCTGTCCAATACTCCTTATGACTTAGAATCTGCCAGTTTGTAAGCCAACGTGAAACAATATAGCATAGCTTTATGACACGCATGTTGTTGCCAGGTGCAAAGTAACAGAGCAAAGAAAAATTACAACCCACAGGACTGAACATAGCAAAAGTATAGTGGAGCATACTCAAGTATAACTTAAGTGACATTAGGTCTTTACTTGGATAGAACTAGAAATGGATTAATCTACAAACAGGCATTGATAGCTAATTATTTTGAATATCTGTAATTAGGTGCTTTGGAGGGAGGGGCTTAAGCTAAAAGCTTTCTGAACACCAAGTAGAGGGCTTGCACTGGAAGAATTTTGACTTTGGAAAATATAAACCATTCCTTTCTAAGATTTTCTCCACAAAGAAGGGAGATTGATATCTTAGTGTACCTCATACTTTTAAAAGCTTTTTAACACATAGGCAAAAGATCATTGCATGATTATTATGACCATCTACGGAGCGTAACTAGGATACCAAATGTTTTCTATTGCCTTATTATTTTACAAAACACATACCTGTTAATTAGCCTCTTAAATTTAGTTCATCTTAATGTAATTTGTAAATTACATAACCATGAGTCAAATTAATGTAGCTGTGTAGGGGGAAAAAACATTGCATACAGACAAGTTCCCCATCTCAAAAGCATTTATTTAAGTCTGTTTCAAGTGAATATTGTAGTATATGAATTTGAGCAAAAATGTATCATTTGAACAGTTCCCATTATCTCCAAGTTATTGAAGATAAAAATTGGTCTCCGAGCTGAACTAAATAAAATAGCACAATGCATAATATCACTTCAGCTCTAGGAAACATCTACTGCAGTGGTGGCGAACCTATAGCACGGGTGCCAGAGGCGGCACTCAGAGCCCTCTCTGTGGGCACGCGCGCAGTTGCCTCTCTGTGGGCACGCGCGCAGTTGCCCCAGTCCTAGGCCTTTAGCTGGGTTTTATAAAACCTTTTCGCTTTAGGCCTCCGCCGTGTACAAAAAACAGGTTCAATCAATCAGTCAATTTCAACTTCTCGCAGGGAAAAAAAAGATCTTGCAAAGATGGAATTGATTGAACTTTTTAGTCCCACCCAGCCTGCCGTTACCACTGCAGCCACACCCACCCAATTGGCCACACCCACCCGGCACCCGACAATGCATAAGTGGGTTTTGGGTTGCAGTTTGGGCACTCGGTCTCTAAAAGGTTCGCCATCACTGATCTACTGTATAAACTAGTTAAATAGTTTTCTTCTGCATCAGTTGTAGGAATTTCTTCAACACATGGCTTTCACAAATAGTTTGAGTATTGCTGTACTAAGCTTGGTGATATTGATATATGTGTAGGAATGTGGAAAAAGTAGGGAAGTCTTGTCATTAAGCAAAATGTATTGTTAATGTAAAAAAAAATTCACCTTTGAAAAAAGAATGGGAAAACCTGAATGCAATTAGGTCAATTTCTGTTTTCAACATCTTCCAGGAAAGCAAATAAAGTTATTATTCATAGCTTTATATGTATGTGTCAATTATATCAATATTTCCAATGTCAAAATAGTCTATTAAAGATAACCAATACAATACACTTGAGTCAGCTCAGTTCCTGACATATGGAAACAAGCTACTCAGCAAACAGACATTCTTATGATGCCAGAAGAACATCACACTCTATTTGCAAAAAGCAAAACAAAACAACACCACAGTTACTAGAGATTCACTGTTGAGAGGAAACAAGATTAATAAAAACCTTTCCTAAACTGGTGTCTTCCAGAAGTGAGATGCAACCCATTTAAAGCATTAGGTTAGAAAAACTTGGAATATTGTGTAAATGTTGCCAAAGTTCACTTATCTCTTAGAATAATAAACAAAATGTATGCTTGAGGAATTCTGGAAACTGAAGTCCACAGTTTTGAAGAGCCCTGCTCTAAAGGAAGGATTTCAACAATAATCAGATATTTATATCACATGGATATTCCAGAACAAAGGTTCTTAAATTGACCAAATTACCCCTTTCCTGGTCTTCAAATGTCATTACTCACACATACAAAAGCCGAAATTCTTATTGTTTGGCAATCTCCAAGTGGATCCACCACTCACCAATTTAAGAACCATTAATATAAAAACAAATGGATGGACATTAGTGGGGAAAAAGGAGCTTTAGTATTCCTGGATGAAATATTAAAATTCTAGATGCATTTGAATCATGACCAGGAAGAACAAACACAAAACTCTAATTCAGTATTTATAAGAATTTATATCATATTGGTAGACGGCACTGCAAGCTATAACATCTGAAAATTCACCAAACTATTCATATCCACCAGTCTATAAAATGGATCTGAAGAAAAGTTAGAAGCCTGTATGATTCCAAATGTAATCAGGCAACGATATCACAGATGTGCTTTTGGCATTTACAATGTAGATCACTCTCTTCTTGCCCAGAATAGAAAACTGCTGTAACCATCACATCAGTTATAATCTGATACATACAGACATAGAAACTCAAAGAGGTATACATGGATTGGTTCACACACACCACCTGACATGTGGAAAAGAGAAAAGACTTTAACTCTAGAACAGGGGTGTCAAACTGCCAGCCCACAGGCCGGATGCATCATAACAAAATGGCGCCCATCCCATTGCCGGCAATGGCAAAATAGTCAAGATACATTGCAATACGTCACGTGATGTTGCAAGTTTGACACCCTTGCTCTAGAACAATTACTTCACCTTCTCTACACTGTAGCAATATAACAAAAATCATCTAACTACAAATAATCTTTGAGCTTCTGCTGAACAGAAGACCCTACAATCTATATTTAAATTTTTATGTTGGCTTGCTACTCTGTTCTTCTGATGTAAAAGAAGTATTTCTTTTGTGTAAATTTTAGAGATGTCTTCCCAAATGCTACCTGTCTTCATACATGTATACCAGTGATTTCAAACATTTTGGTCTTAGGGTCCTTTACATTCTTAAAAATGATTTTAAAAAAACCCTCAAAGCTTTGGTTTATGTAGGTCAGTGGTGGCGAACCTATGGCACGGGTGCCAGAGGCGGCACTCAGAGCCCTCTCTGTGGGCACCCGCACCATCGCCCCAGTCCTAGGCCTTCAACTGGGTTTTATAAAACCTTTTCGCTTTAGGTTTCCGCCGCCGTGTACAAAAAAAAGGTTCAATCAATCAGTCAATTTCAACTTCTTGCGGGAAAAAAACAGATCTTGCAAAGTTGGATTGAACTTTTTAGTCCCACCCAGTCTGCCGTTACCACCGCAGCAACACCCAGCCAATGGACCACACCCAGCCAATGGGCCACACCCACCCGGCACCCGATGATGCATAAGTGGGTTTGGGGTTGCAGTTTGGGCACTCGGTCTCTAAAAGGTTCGCCATCACTGATCTAAGGTATGGATAAAGGATAGGAAGACCATAATGAATATTAGGAGATGCAAAACAGATCTGAGTACTTTGGTGGATCACAAGCTGAACTTGAGCCAACAGTATAATACAGCTATCAAAGAAGAAAATGCAGTCTTAGGCTGCATAAAAGTATAATGTCATGACCCAAATAATTAATCATTTCTCTCTATTCTAGACGGTCAGACCATAACTACATTATTGTATTCAGTTCTGGGCACCACATCTTAGGAAGGAAATTGACAAAGTGGAACATATCCAAAAGAGAGAAATAAGATGACAAAGAAGCTGGGAGGAAAAAATGATGAAGTTTGAGAAGTTTGGGTATAGAAGAAAAGACTGTGAGGAGACATGATATCTGGCTTCAGATATCTGAAGGGCAGTCAGTCTGTTTAATTGAAAAGAATTCACTTGCCCCCAAGTAGGCTGTTCCATT
Organism: Protobothrops mucrosquamatus; assembly: GCF_001527695.2. Taxonomy (NCBI): domain Eukaryota; kingdom Metazoa; phylum Chordata; class Lepidosauria; order Squamata; family Viperidae; genus Protobothrops; species Protobothrops mucrosquamatus. The sequence goes on from NW_015389005.1 coordinate 32,465, forward strand.
ATTGAACAGTGCTTACTGCTAGTACATCCTTCCTACTGTATACTGCAAACCTGCTTTCTTATCATTTAACCCTATATTTTCTTATTTTGTCTTCTAAAACTACTCTGAGCACTATAAATAATTTTATCTTAGATTTTAATACCAACCATATATTATAGATCTCCAAGATTTTTTAGAACATGTTATCACATGATACTTTATTTTTCCTTCAGTCTTCCTCACCATTCTCACTTCATTATTTTTGCACCCCTAATAGCATATATTATAGATCGATCATGCTCCGACTGAAATTCCTCCTAACTTTTATAATTGTTATTTACAAAAAAAATCACATAAACATGTACTCATTCCCAAATCTGAGTGAAGTTACCATACTAAAAGTGCACTATTATTTAAGGCTGTCTCTTTCATTGTTTCTTCCAGCTAAGTCATATATTATTGTTTTTGTGGGTTTTCCATATTTAAGTAAAAATGTAAGTCTTTGAAAAATTAAAATTTGAAGACAATAGAGTTTAATATGTCTCATTTTTACAATAGCATGATTGAACTTTTAATTTAAAACAAATAATATTAATTATTAGGAACATGAATGTGTGAATGAAGCCATCTGGTTTCCAACTTTACACCTTTATCTGATTAGACTTTGAGCTGAAAAGCCTTAGAAGCACAAAATGTTCAAAATTACTCTGTTAACATGCATGAAAATATTTTGTCAAACCATAAGTATTCAGCAGCTGTTACTGCTAAATCATGAAGATCTTGAGATGGTATTTGCAAAACAGTTCTTTACATTTGAAAAGATGAGGCTGGAAGCTCAGTCTCTTCCCAGATAATTAATGCTAGCTGGGCTGTTCATTTCTCTGAAGGGTGGGGACATCAGCTTATTATTCTTGCATCTTATTGTGTTAAGTGGTTATCTCCCTTTTCCTAACAACTACTGGCACAACCACAATACGTTTGCACTTAGGTTCAGTTTTCGGTGTTGTCTGGCTTATAAAACAATAAGTTTAACAGGATGAAATGATGTTGATTACCCTAATTTGTATTATACATGTATTTTTAAAACAGCATGCAGATTTTCATTTCCTATTAGACAAGTACAGATGGTGCACCTTTCAGTATTACCACCCACTCATGTAAAGAAAGGGGCAACATTAACTGGGGAAGAGTAACTGAACCATTTTCAGCCCCCTTTCCTTTCTTCCCACGCTGTTTAGGGGGAGAATGGAAGGAAGGATCTCCAGCAGCAGCACTGGAGAGGACTGTAAAGAAACCAGCCCAGGATATTCAACCAAGTCTGAATTGCTCTGCAAATCAGGCAAGTTCTCCAATGCCAGCAAGTGCAAACAAGATATCGGTGAGCCATCCCTCTTTTGGACAGTGATGCTTATAAGACTCTTACAGCCTTTTCTGCAGCCTTTCCTTCAACGTGCGTCTCTTTTAAGCCAAGGTCTGCTCAGTTGCTCTACAACTGCACCCTCTTCCCTCCACAACCAGCTGCACACCCACATCATTTCTCTTACCCCCACCTTCTCCAGTCCGGTGATCTTTAATCGGATTAAAATGGCATATTCCCCACCCACCCACCCCTCCATATTGCTGCCTTTGGCTATGCTATGTTTGGGAAATCCTGGAAGTTCTAGCCTCAGCATAATATCCGGAGGGCGCCCGGTTGGAGACGGCTGCTCCAAGGAAAACTAGAATTCGCGCCACCCCGCTTTCCACTGCTGTCTAGGAATGTGCAGGCATCGGCTTCTGGGCATCAGCGCGCTCTCTGTCTGCCTCGACCGGTGCTCCCCCGCCCGCGCTCCCCTGCACTCTGCTAGCGGAGGGCGCCCCGACCTGCATTGCCCCAAAGGGACAGTCGCCCTGCACCACCGGCCCCCCCCTCTCTCTTTTGCACGGGGCGCACGGGGATCAGTCAGCCGCGCCGTTTTGTCTAGGCAGCTGCTCTGCGTAAAAACACCCTCCGCCCCAGCAGACCGAAGACTGGCCAGCGCCACCGATCCCGGCACCCCCAGCCAGCCTCCCACCCTGCATCCCAGGAGCTTGCTCGATCCCGGGTTTTGCGCGCCCCCCCAAAAGAACGGGGCTTGCGGGGGTGTCTTCTTCCGCCTGCGCCTGCCCCGGCTCCCCCCTTCCCGTTCCCTTCCTTGTTGGCAGCGCCCCACGAACCCCCCTCGCCTCCTTACCGTCCCAGCTCTGACTCCAGGTCGTAATAATCCGTCAGGGTGTCCCTATTGGAGCCGTCGATCCAGAAATCCGGGCTAGCGGAGGCGGCAGCGGCGCCGGTGGCAGCACCTCCGACCCGGCCCGAGGTAGGGGCAGAGGCGAGCGTGCCGGTGGCGCTGGGGGTCGCCGAGGCAGAAGGAGGCGACGAAGACGCGGAGGAGGGCATGGTGACTTTGAGCATGCTGCGGTTGGAGGCGCGGCGGCAGCGGCGTTGGGGGTCCGCCGGGACTCGCCGGCTGTTCAGAAGCTGCGAGGAAACGAGAGGACAAAGCTGCTAGCGGCGGCTTCTCCGCTGCCACCCCCGCCTCCGGCTCTTCGAGCTGACGAGGGAAGCGGGAGGGGGAGGAAACTCTCGCGGGCTGCCTGAGGAAGCCGAGCTGACAAGCCAAACTTCTAGCCGGGCGCAGCGGCAGAAGCAGCCAGCGAGCAAACCTCTCCGGCTGCAGGGAGGGCGCGCTCTCAGTCCGGACGCGCGCGCCCGGGCACGCGCTCCCTTGTCTCTTTCCAAACGCGCCCTGCGCGCACAGACGGCGCTCTACAGTGGGGAATGGGATGGGGGGCGAGCTGAGGAGTCCCCCCACTAAGGGAAGGCCCGGGGAAATCACCTCCAAGGCCAGGAACGGTCGCAACCGAGCCCAGAGAGCAGAAGGACTCCAGAAATCACCTGGCGAGGGCAAGCTGCTATCCGAGGCAAGAGGGAGTTTTGCTCGCGGACAACTGTGTGCCAAAGGGTTGGACTTTGAGATACCAAATCAGTGGCAGGATTCAGAGGCTGCTTACGTCTTGGCAAAGCACCTGTTTTTCCTCCCTCCCCGAGGGTGTGTGTGTGTGTGTGTGTGTGTGCATGTAAGACACAGGCACCAGGAGAGGGAACCCCATTTGTGGTACCTCTTATTTCTGCTGGGTCTTAATGCATCCCGTTTTTCTTGCCAGAGAAGAGGAGACAGGACCAAGACCAGCAGTTTGTTTCTAGCTTCTTCTAAACCAGGCTAATCCCGCCTACATGGTCCTTCTAAACCAGGCTAATCCCGCCTACATGGTCCTTGAATTTGATGGTCCATTTGTGCTACTATTCCTGAACCCTTGTTATTTTTTTCAACAATAAAAGCAATCTGAGAACATCCTTGCTTTCCTTGATGGACTGAGGTTTCCCTATAACGCACTGCTAAACATAGTTTTAAGTTCTAGCATGGGACATCTTGCTTGGTGCTTGAAATACGACAGGGTGTTTGGAATTCTAGAACTAATGATTGAACCAGCAGCAGACAGAAATATGCTTTAAGAAACAGTGCACTGGAGTTTTAGCACTGTTTAAACTGTGCTAAAGGCATATCTTGTCCACTATCAAATTTGATATCAAATATCAAATATAAATTCAGTCTTAAGAAGGGTTAGCAGATATCTGAATAGGCAAAGGAGAACATGGGCAATTAGAAAGGAGAATAAATGGGAGGTTGGAAGAAAGACTTACTAGCTGATTAACTTTCTTAGCATCTGTGACAAAAATTGCACAAAAAAACAAAAAAAAAACACCCTACTTAGGCCTACATGTATATAAAATTACTTTTTCCAGCATCAGAAAGACTGATTTTTCAATCACAATATTTTTCCAATATATCTTTGTTTTTGAAAACTAAAAAGTAGCAATAAAATAGAATTGACTTCAACATGCTTTTCAAATTTTGCCATAGAAACATATAATGAGTCATGTGATCTACACACTAGAGTGATTGGAAGGGGTTGGACTAAACTGATTTCTGGAATCAAGTAATAAATAATGTAAATTGAGATGGTCAAGTCTGTTGATGGAAAAGTGAAAGAAACAATTTACAGAATCACAATACAATTTTGGATGACCCGTGTTGAAATGCCCCCCCAAGATATTCAAAAAGCTAGACAATGCTTGATTTTAAGGCTATGCCTTCTGATGGAGGATATAAGTACAAACAAGAGAACACGTCTTCCTTTTGTCCAGCCTCCAGTAAGCCTAGCCTGAAGCTTCATAATTATTATGCTTATGCTAATGAAACTTATTTACAAACATTAATTGGCTGTATCCACTCTACATTCCAGGTAAAAAAAATAAAATAAACAAAATGACTTCATGCTCCACAAGGACCATTAGATTAATTTGGCATAAGCATTTTGCATTATAGTTATCAAATACATTCATGTTTTCCTGAGGTTGGATATAATCTCTCACTGGGGCACATGCACACACAAAAGGGGTTAATAGTAAAGTCAAAACAATAACAGAAACATTAATGCCTGTATCAATTCAACATAAAGCTTTAAGACATGGTGAACCAATTGGAAATTTACATTATCAGTAGCTAACAGCCATCATAGAATTAATTCATAAAATTCATTAATACCTGCTGTAGGCAGGAAACTAATCTCAATTCAAATGTTTGTGGATGAAATATTTTTTTTTGATGAGTGGACGTCCCACATATTGTTTAGGGAATACATTTTAAATTAGAGTATTTCCCTATGTATTTAAGAGAAAGCTCAGACACTAACTTTTGTTGGAACTAGGGATGCAGCTGAACTGTATGAGAACATGGTAAAATCCTGAATTTGTTACATTCAGGGCAACTCAGACTTATTCTAAATAAAGGCCAAATCTTATGGGTTATTTGCCTTTAGTTCAGCACCAGGCATTCCTGCTGCTGAGCTCTGTTGAAACTGAGATTATGGACACAATAATGGCAATGCTAGAAATGAATGCAATGTAATGTGGCTTCCATTACAGATGTCAACAATATTGTGCTTTGCTGAGAGACCAGAAACCCTGGGAACAAAAGTAGTGGGAGATTCTGCTGCCTGACCCATTATCCCACAATTAATGAACGCTGCTACTACAGCTCTTCATTTCCCTGCCGGCAACAGATTTGGGTTGGAAAAAATGGACAAAATATGGGAGGGTGGAAATATCTTCTGGGTAAATTAGAGTCTTAATAGAGTAGCAGTAGGCAATGTGGTGTCATTATTGCTTCCTCCTGGTCTGCTAGCTCTCTGATTTTAACTCTTTAAAGTTCAAAAGATTAAATAGGGAAAGGGCATGCTTCCCATTTCCTAATTATTCCGAGTCATGTTTTAAGATCATCAAATCCCTGCAGATAATCTTAAAAAGGGAGGCACTTGGTTACAGCCTTGTATTTTGGAAATGTGCCTAACTGCTTGGGGATGGGGGCAATACTAGCAAAAACCTGGAATAGGAAAGAAAAACTACCACTGTTTGTGGTAGCAACCACTTTGGAAATAGGCAGACCTTCTGCCAAAGGACTAATTTTGTCTAAGCACGCACAATATGCCCTCAACATTTCCAGTATGCATGTTGATCTAAAGAGTCCTTATGGTAGAACGAGACTTGGGATCAAGGACAGACTGTATTGAACAAATATGAGCCCAATCAAAATTTAATTTAAATAAACTCATTTTGAGGAAACCTAGGAAAGGTCATGTATGGATAAATTAAAAGTGTTTGTTATATTTTGCTATATTTACAATAATGTTCCCATTCCTTCCCAAGAGTGGGGTGTTTGTTTCTCAGGAGATTACCTCTTTATTTTTTCATGGCTTTCCTTGTTGTCCCAGTTACTGCTTCTTTCTGCTAGATGTTGAACTTTTTTGTCTTCCTGTTGCTAGGAGATGTATTATTACCTCTTTCCTGTGACATGAAAGAGAAATATTAAATAACTACCGTAACCACCAACTATCTTAATTAGTTAAAACAATTCTACTTTTAATATAAGTTCTTTTTTTTAAAGTGTGTTCAGATGGGAAATAATTAGGAACAATTACATGTAAGTATTATACTTAACTGAATAGTTCTGAGTAAAAGTAAATATTTCTTTGAGCACAGCTTGTCTTCTGGTGTTTTCATGGATACATCCATATATGATTTTTTATTATGCTAAGACAAATTCTACTTCTGATTGACATTACTTTGAATCTATTTTCTAATTAATTGTTTGTTTCTTAAATCTGTAGCTGATCATATTATCCAAATTGTAACCCAGTACATAAACTTAGACTGGGATTCAAGAAAACTATTCTTGTTCACGAACAGGCAAAATTCACTTATGGTTGCCATACTGCAACTTGCAAAAGTGATGAAGAAAATTGGGGTTTTTTTGTTTAAAAGTTGTATTCTTTCCATTAGGGCAGACATGTCAAACTTGCAATGTCACGTGATGTCACGCGACGTATCGGAGCTTTTTCCCCATTGCTGGCAATGGGTTGGTTGCGGTTTCATCGTGATGCGTCTGGCCCGTGGGCTGGCAGTTTGACACCCCTGCATTAGGGGAACCTAAGTAAAGAAACTACAGAGAAAACATCAGTTAAATGCAAATGTTTCATAGATTCAGAGGTTCAGTGAATGACATATCAGAAGTGTTGTTCTGTTGGGGCATTCCAGTTAGTAATAAATCCTGTTTGCTGCAGTGTTTTTGTTGTGTGTTTATGTATTTCTCATATTGCAACAATGAGATAGAATAGGCTTAAGTGGGACTGTTCACACTTTTAAAATGATTTGGAATAATTGCTTCATGTCACTTGTGAGCATTGTCTACAGCCCTGAGCCAATATAGCAAATAATAGATAGGAACTGTGTTTATATAATGTCCAAAGCATTTCTTTAAAATCATTTTCAGAGCTTGCACAGTTCTCCTATTTAGAGCCACTGATATTTCTTCAGTTATGAAACAGGGAAACAGGTTGGAAGGGTCTATACAGAGGGTAAATCACTGTGAAAAAAGAGGAAAAAGTAGGAAAATAATATAAAATTATGTGATAGTCTTTTTATTCTGAAATATTGTGAGAAATTTTCATGACTAACAATGTTCAAAAACCATAAAAATACACCTTGTTCTGAATATATTAGAAGCAACTGAAAAGAGGCAGAAAAACATTTCAATCACATCAAATCACATCAAAAGAATTTACTCTAAGAAATATACCAATGCAGAAAAATATTTTTTCCTGTTCACCTCTTACTTAACCAACTTCGGAGACACTCAAACTAATCAAGAGAAATGAAACCAATCGCTCTATTGTCCATCACTCTTTATTTTATGAGGACTGTTCTTATTTATCACCAAAGAATTGAGTTAAAAAACTTAGTAAGGAAATCAGATTGGAAATCACTGTCTAATTGTGGTTTCCAAATCTTTTTTGTAAAACAAATCACAAATTATGGGTTGCCTTTTCAAAATAGAGAAGAAAGAATGGCTATGTATGTAGGAAGCCCGGAAGCAAGCAAACTGGGGACTTGGACCATTTCCTCATGAGCGATTTATCACATCTTATAGTGTCTTCAAACCATGAAGATAAATAATTACTATAATAGTGACTGAGGAATACTATACAATGTGATAAATCATTTATGAGGAAATGGCCTTGGTGTGATATCTATCCTGCTGTTTCCATGACAATGAAATAAGACAAAATGAGAGAAATAGGCAGGGCGAGAAATGTAACTTCTCATACAATTAACAGATTCAAATTTTAAAACAAAAAATCATTTTGTAAAAGGAAAAGGAGATGGCAGGATAAGAAAAACTATTCAACTTGTTGGCTTGAAGACATTTCATCAATGACTATTTTCTCCAGCCTAGACTTACCATACATGAAATGTAAATATACAAATGGACACCAGATGGTAAGAATTTTTTTTATCTCTTTACTGCCCTCTAGTAGTCAACTAAATATTTGCAACTATGGTAGACCTACCCAAACTTATAGCCATCCTTTATTTAGGTAAGTTCTTATCGTAAATATCCAGATTTTGAGCATTTTTCTTCTGCTTAACTTTTTCTTATATGATCGTCTTCTGAAATGCAACAAGCAGTAACAACTCTTAAGGATCAATTTCTCAGAGCAATGAGAAGTTCTAGAAGTGTAGCATTTTCCCAGTTTTGATTCTTTTAGAAGGATTGAGTGTTTATCTCAGCAACTTTAAGATGTGTGGACTTGAATTCCCAGACAATTCTGGGAGATGGTCCACACATATTAAATTTGCTGAGGTTGAGAAACTGTGATCTAGAAGGTAATCTATAACGGGTTCTAAAGGTTTCTCATCATACCTTCCTTTAATCTTAATGTACACACTTTCCCTAAAAATACAAGTACAAAATGAACATAAGTGAACAATGAAAATGATACAATGAACTTTTGGGAAAAGTGGATTTATTGTAACAATGTAATGAAAATGAAATGTAATGAAAAGTTTCTTCACTTGCACCTCTCATGGATTTTGCCTGCATCCCCTGAAGGGAGGTACACCTCCTCACAATTTGGGAAACACTGATTGATAGGTATTATCAATTTGCAGATTGAAAGTCAGGTCATCATTTTATTTTAATAAAAAATGTATTATGTAGATCTATGTCCTTTGCATGTATTTCAATTGTGGATCCAGTTGCCCTCAATCTTGGTTCATGTGAACACCCAATTATTGTTTTTAGATTATCTAACTCTTGATGTGTCTTAGCAAATTGCATAGTTTTCATTTCATCACATAGAGATTTATTGTTACTATCCAAGTATTTAATAATAATAATAATAATAATAATAATAATAATAATAATAATAATAATAATAATAATAATAATAATAATAATAATAATAAAGTTGGAAGGGACCTTGGAGGTAATCTAGTCCAACCCCCTGCTCAGGCAGGAAACCCTATACCATTTCAGACAGTACATTGTCATGCAATGTACAGATATGTTTATGGATAATTGCTATCCCCTCCCCCCAACAAGAGCCAAACTCTAAGCATATTTTTTCATGATTCGATTCCATCTCAGAATATAATTTACCAAGATCAAACTACATAAGGTTACACATGAATGGCAATTTTGTCGTAAACAGAAAAGACTGTTCCTTAGAAGTTCCACTCTCAGCCAATGATGTATCAGAAGTCATAGTGGACTTTTCCAGCTGAATATCAAGAATCTTAGATGTTTTGAGATGTCATCCATCAACATAATGTCTTGTCTTGAGATGTCATCCATCAACATAATTCTTCTATGGAGGAGGGATTTTAGAATGACCTCATTTACCCTAAAGGATAAGACTTCCTTTTTTTCTGTTTTATGAAGCATAATTAAATCTAGACTTTCTTCTTTAAACAATGTCAAGATCAGAAATCTATGTAACAGGTTTAAGAAAAAGCAAAAAGATAAGTCCCACAGTTCAATAAATTAAACAAAGAGAAGAAAGAGAAGTTAGCCACTGGAATCTCCATGCCATAAATCCACTTTTGGTAATTGGTTCCACCATCCAATTCTTCTTAGCGTAGGGAAATGTTTCTTAACAAAGATGATTAGGGGACTGGAGGCTAAAACATATAAGGAAAGGCTGCTGGAATTGGGTATGTCTTGTTTAATGAAGAGAAGGACAAGGGGTGACATGATAGCAGTGTTCCAATATCTCAGGGGTTGCCACAAAGAAGAGGGAGTCAAGCTATTCTCCAAAGCACCTGAAGGCAGGACAAGAAGCAATGGATGGAAACTAACCAAAGAGAGAAGCAACCTAGAACTAAGGAGAATTTTCCTGACAGTTAGAACAATTAACCAGTGGAACAACCTGCCTCCAGAAGCTGTGAATGCTCCAACACTGGAAGTTTTTAAGAAGGGACTGGACAGCCTTTTGTCTGAAATGGATGGTATAGGGTTTCCTGCTGGAGCAGGGGGTTAGACTAGAAGACCTCCAAGGTCCCTTCCCACTTTGTTGTTGTTGTTGTTATTATTATTATTATTAATAATAATAATAATAATTGCACAGTCAGCCAGATATTCAGATTGGATTTGACATTTTTGTCTACCTATCGAGTCCTTACCAAGGACTTGGGATAGGCAGATATGGATGTTTGATGGTATTACAGATATCATCGCAGGATGGAATCAGTTCCTAGTAAGGCTGCCTTTTGCAACTGACTAATGGCGAATTTGTCAATGCCAATAGGTTCAAGTGATGCTCCAATTGTTTTGAGATTGCACCCAAGGAGCCAATTACTATTGGTACTACCCTTGCTTGTCTTTGCTACAGTTTTTCTATTTCTATTCGTATGTCTTTGTATTTTATTATCTATTCCAGTTCTTTCTTGTCTATTGTGCTGTCTCCAGGTACTGCCACGTCCACTATCCAGACTTTTTTGTCTTTCTTATCGACAATTGTTAAGTCCAGGTGTTCTGTTGCAGGTGCTTGTCTGTTTGAATTCTGAAGTCCCAGAGCAATTTAACTTTATCATTTTCTATAACTTTCTCTATTTTACGATCCCACCAGTTCTTGCTTACAGGCAAATGATATTTCTTGCAGATCTTCCAATGCACCATTGTTGTTACTTTGTCATGCAGCTGCTTGTAGTCAGTTTGTGCGATTTTCTTGCAGCAGCTTACCAGGTAGTCCACTGTTTCTTCAGCTTCTTTGCATAGGCGGCACTTACTGTCTGTAAGAGGAACAATCGACAGCATCCTGTCATACAGCATCACGGTCTGGTTTGGAGGCATCACTGTTTCAGACAGGAAGGCGGTGCAGAAAGTGGTGAGAATGGCCGAAAAGATCATTGGCAGTTCCCTCCCTCCCATCCAGGACATAGCACAGAAGCACTGCTTGAGCAGGGTCTGTAAGATTATTTGGGACACTACACAAACTCTTCACGACCTGTTTTCCTTGTTACCTTCTGGGAGGACGCTTCATGGTATCCGAAGCAGAACATCCAGATTCAGCCAGAGTTTCATTCCATACAGCATTAACCTTGCGAACTCTCAAGCTTCCTCCTTCCGTTATATATTCAAGATGGACAATATTTAATATTTATTTGCTATGTATATGTAGGGATGTGGGTCTATACATGTTGTTCATAGTATGTTTAGGTGTGTGTCATGTATGTGTTTCACTTTGAGAGCGGGCAACTAAATTTCATTTTTGATGTATGCCATTGTGCCCACAGTATAAAAAGGACAATAAAGGTTATCTTATCTTCTCAATTTTGACTTTGTATGCATTTGTCCTTAAGGCTTGGTCTTGTGCAGCCAGAATTAATCCCTCAGTCTCTTTCTTCAACTTTCCTGCTCTTAGCCATTGCCAGGTCTTGTTATTATCTGCTTTCCCAGCTATTTTTTTTTAACGTACTGGCCATGTAGTGCTTTGTCTTCCCATGCCTCTATTCTGTTCTTCATTTGGTCTTTCTTGTAGGCCAGTTTGGTCTCTCCATTAGTCAGTAAACCTTCCTGATATACTAATTTCAATGCATCTTCATCATTGTCCTTCAGATATTCTTCCAAAGCCATTTTTTCTTCTTCAACCATCTGATGTACTAGCAGCATTCCACACCCACCTATTTGCCTTGGTAGATAGAGTATGTCAATGTCACTGCGTGGATGAAGGGCATGATTCATTGTCATTATTTTTCTGGTTTTCCTATCCATTGCTTTTAGTTCTGCTTCAGTCCAGTCCACTATTCCAGCGGTGTATCTAATGACTGGAATTGCCCAGGTGTTGATTGCCTTCATGGTATTTCCTCCATTGAGTTTGGACTTTAAGATCTTCACTCTCGATATATTCACCTCTAATCTTCTTATTGACTTCAATGTGCTTGATATTGTCAGATTGAAGGATACCCAGGTATTTGTACTAATCTTCCTCATCCAGACTCTTAATGTTGTTTTCATGGGGCATCTTGATTCTTTCAGTTTTCACTATTTTTCCTTGTTTGATAGTAAGTGTAGCACATTTGTCCAAGCCAAACTCCATTGCAATATCTTGGCTATATATACGGACAGTGTTGAGCAGCAATTCTATTTCAGATGATGTTTTTCCATACAGCTATTATTATTGTTGTTGTCATTATTTAATATTCTGGAATGTTAGATATCCATCAATCTATACTGTTATGAAGATTCATGGTCTTGCTTTCAAATAGGATATGTTTGTGACAAAATAACTAATTGGAAATACACTATAAACTTTAAAGCTAGTCATACCCTAAGACTAAAATCCTAGTAGAGCTGTCAAAAACTGGCTCTCTCTCTAAGGTTAGAGCAGAGTATCTGCCCTGTTTAAACTTACCAGACTTTTAGTAAAGAAATCCTAATTCTTGTCCAACAATTCTGTCCTGATTTCAGAAAGAGCAAAAAGGATCTCTTATCTTAAGAATGGAAAGGTGAGAAAAATTAAAAGCCACATGATCCAAAGTTCTCCCATTCTCTGAATCTGTTTCCAAGAGGGAAGACAACATATGCAGTATAACTAATTTCTCTTTTGTTGTTGCAAATAGGGTTCCCTACCATTTCCACTTCAAAATGTGACCCAGCAAGAACATCGTCCATCTTGGAGTTTCTCATCTTCAATTTCTAATTTTTGTTTTTAAATTTCTGCAACGTGCATTTTTCTGCATTTAAAAAGAAAAATTGCCATACATCTAGAAACAGTAAGATGACATATACTATACTACACTTGTATTCAGTTTGTTTTGGTAGCTGAAGCCTTTCAAGCTAGGCTGAACCTGGGGCTGTTTAGGCCTCCTGATGCTGCTCTTTACTGTATGTAGCTAGCATAGCTAATTAGGATACATAGCTAATGTAAGCTACTGTAGCTTAACAGTATTGCAGTATATTTGTAATTCTAAAACAGTGGTTCTCAACCTTTTTAATGCCGCGACCCCAACCGGTCGTAAGTCGAGGACTAAACTGGTCATAAGTCGAGGACTAAACTGGTCGTAAATCGAGGTCTAAACCGGTCGTAAGTCGAGGACTACCCTGCCCGGGAGCGCCGCGCATGCGTGGTTCCGCCCCCTGCGCCGGCCAAGGCATAGCTGGCAAGCAGCAGAGACGGAGCAGGCCGACCACCAGCTGGCCCAGCCCAAGGGAGGTAAGGCACCCGCCGGAAAAGGGGAAAAAAATGGCGGACAAAAAAAATGGCGGACAGCCTTGCTTGGCGACCCCCATGAAATGGTCGATCGACCCCAAATGGGGTCCCGACCCACAGGTTGAGAACCACTGTTCTAAAACCAGAGCACGTAGTGGATTGCTAGAATTTTGAATCTCATACCTATTTAAATGGTTAAATGGTACTATGTCACCAATATAGCTGTTTTATGAGTTTCTTCAGTGCAATGACACGAATATGTTGACCTATTGGCAAAACATGGGGAAAACGACCTGAGTTTGAGGAATACACATACAGCTCATAAGATCAGAAGGGAACTTTTAAAATATAAAATTATATATGCATGTGGTTCAAATATTTCTATTCATGCATAACCATAAATAGGCATATCTGGTTTCCATCAGATATATGTTTAAAGACCAAGAGGATTAGTGAATATTTAAATGTGACGAAAGAATCTGAATGCTGAATAGACAACACCTCTTCTTGGTAATTGCCTCCGCCCTGTGGAACATCCTCCTGAGATCCAGCAGACCCCACCCTCCTGGCCTCCTGTCAGCCCTTTGAGGTTCAGCATATTAGAAAACCCAAGTTATGAATATTAGTATCATTATTAGATTGTTACAGTAACAATCTTGTAAATCTGAATACTCTTCCTCCCCCTCTCCCTTTATATTTGTGAGAATTAGGATGGAAAGTCCGAGACATTTTCTCAAATTTTATTTCTCCCCTAGCCTCAGATTTCTTTTATCTGGCTACTAGCTTGGTTGCTGCTCTTCCTCTCGTCCCTGAAGGCTATTCTTGCAGCCTACAAAAAAAAGTTTCTGAAAAGGTGTCAAGGCCAATCTTTCCCCACAAACCTTGTGTTAGTGTAAGGCTGGAAGCCAGGGAAACTCTACAAATTGTTTGGGTATGTGGGGATGTGTTGTGTTTAGGATGCCAGGGAGTAAATATGAGTAATTTTGCTTGCACTTATTCTATAAAACACTTTAGGGAATGAATTGAACATGTGTACACTTTCTTGACTTATTTTTCTTTTACAAGAACTACCCCTTACTGAAGGTAAGAGACATTTTTTCTAAGATTGGTGCGAATAGGATGGTGCCCCAATGAAACACTTCTTGGCAGATACACTTGGCTAGTATAAGCTGCATCAGGGATTTGGGACCCCCTGGTGAACAGAATCGTAACGTCCTATCTGAAAAATCTATCTGAATCCCATCTTGTATGGAGATGCTTTTGCAGTGTGCAGAGCATGATTGGGCTCCCAGATTAAGTCATAATTAGTTTGTAGGGAGATAAAATAGCCCCCCTTCAAAACACCAACAAAATTTTAGATTCCGATATATACCCAAGAGGTGCTTATCTGCAACTACAGACAGTACTAGTTTTTCCTCAACAAAGTCTGCTTCCCTGTCAAGGTAAGGTCACAATCAAAACAAGACCATTCAGAAGTCTTGTCCTTCCTTGAGGGCAGCACCTTGAAGAGTGGAAGAAATACTTTCCATTGTTAACGTGATAAATGAGCACTTTAAAATTTACAAATATGTACTGAATTAAAATCAAGGAATATATAAATTTTAGATAAAATTATCACAGCTGTGGTGGTCCATACAAAACCCAAAATTAATAAGACCAACTAAAATGCACAAATGTGTACAAGCTCTGAATTATTCCAAACTCTTCAGCAGGAGGACATTTTAAAAATAAGGGATTGAGAAAAAGCAAGAAAGTCTTAACATTTGGTGAGATTGTTCATCCACAAAGTGAGTGGTTTCAAATCAATTTTAAGACAGAGATTGTAGAGTAATATCTTAATAATGGTACAATTGTACTATTGTAGATCTATCTACCATTTTGGGATAAAGAAAATAGTCTCACATTTCTGCTGTAATACAATTAGAATTTTGTATGTGCACTGTCTCTGTATATGTGTGAACGTAACTATGTGTGTGTGTCTATGTTGGAATATGGTAAGAGTTAGCCTGATGTGAATTTTGCAGTTCAAAAATTCTGCTACTTTTATCTGTTTAATTGTTTAAAAAAATGTTTTTCGACATTCAAGCACTCACATTTTCACTTCCATTTTTTATCCCAGTTTCAAAGGGCTCTCACTGGTCCCCATTCATATCACTACGATAGTTCTTTTCACAGAAAAGAATCCCAAAACATTCATGAACCTTATAATTTGTTTCATTTTTGCATACTGAATATTTTTCTGTACTATACTTCTTTTAAGTATTTTATTAACCCTGTACTTATTTAAATAGAATGCCCATTATTAGTTTATGAAGATACTAGATTTATATTTAAATTTGAATAAAAAGTCAAATTATACTGATATTTTAAAAACTGATGTACAATACCCATTATTAGATATACTTTGTACAAGAAATTAAGGATTCAACATCTTGAATTTCACAGAACAAAAGGTACTTTATAAGAGAGCTGTCTTAATGTAATTTAAAATGCAAATGCTTTGGTTGAATAGAGTCTGCAAATGAATCCAGATTTCTTCAAGTTGGTTTGACAGCTTGGATACTTCTGCCAACAAAGTAGGCTCGGAACAAATGATTTTAAAATGCAACTAAAAAAAAACAAAAAAAACGTAAGTTCATTTAAATGGCATTAACAGGATACAAATAAGCAAATTGATCTAGCTATTTGAGAAAGCTATTACATCACTGTGCCTGTATTAGCTAATAAACTTGTCAGCTCTCCTCAAGAGGATGCAAATCTTTCATAAATCATATTAAAATCTAAGCATGTCCCATTTACCTATCAAGGAGCATTAATGCATATAACAAGGCATCTGGCAAGTAGCAGTACTGCAGATAATGCTAAATGCTATTTAAAATTGCTCAATCCTTGTTTATAATAATGAAAATTGTAACATAAAAGGGCTCTGCACTAAACACAATAGTTACAGTTTATGCCTGGGCATGGGATGGAAATGACACTGGCTGCTCTGATAGTACTTGGACAGCAATGGGATTCTGTTGCTTACCCTAAAACAGAGGTTCCCAACCTTTTAGAAACCAGGGACTGGTTCTGTGGAGAAGTTTTTCCGCGGACCAGAGGGTGCATGGTTTTATGTGCTGCCTGCATCTTGCGGATGGGGCTTTGCTTTTTTGTGCAGACCGGTTGCTGGCATGCCACCGGCTGGTACTGGTCCATGGACCAGGAGTTGGGGACCCCTGCCCTAAAAGATCTCTCAGCAGCATCTGATACAGCGACTATATTATCCTTTTTTATTGTTTGCAAGGGTTGTGTATTAGAGGCACTATTCTGCAATGGTTCCATTCCTTCCTAAATAGGTGGTTCCATTTAGAATTTTTGGGGAAGAGGTCAGGCCATTGGGCACGTCAATATATGATGCTGACGGCTTGACCTTCTCCTTCACAGAATTTAACATTAATCTTTGGGAAAGGTTTTCTCTTGATGTGAAGTGAGGTGTTATCAATATGGTAAACATCCAGTTGCATGTCTACCCCAGAAGTTTTGGCCTTGGGTCTGAGAGTTGTGAGAACTGGATGAAGCGGAACAGACTGACAAAATCACAGCGAGAAAGAATTGCTGTCAGTATGGTAGCCCTTAGATACCATAGATATGCTATCTGTTGTTCTTGATGGGGTTGTACTTCTCGTGAAGGAGTAGGTGTGCAGTCTGGGGCACGGGGTGTTCTCTTGGATTTGTGGCTTCCACTAAAGCAATACACGAAGGCTATTTCCACGAGAACCTTCAAACAGCTTCAGCTTGTCCTATAATTGTGACCTTTCTGGGTTCAGGAAGTACTGAATAAAGTGGGTCATGCTTTTGTTACCTTTTGGTTAGACTACTTCAATTCATTCAACAAAGGGCTGCCTTTGAAGACAACTTGGAAACTACAGCAACATTGATTGTCATTAGCCTTTTGGAACTACATCAAGCTGATCTTTGTTCAAAGTTTTCATGACTTTTTCTAACTACTGTTGTGACCATTTGCTTGAGATGGAATCTGAAACAGCTGGGAGAGACAAATTGCACTCCCCTCTTGAGAAATCAGGGGGCAGAAGTTTGGAAGATGCAAAAAGATAAAAAAAGTAGCAAGTCTCTCAGGTCAGGATGGCCCGATCCTGCTAACATTTAAGACACATGTACAAATGGTTTCTTCTGCAAGGCCTCTGATGTAGAAATATCCATTAGATGGACGGCATTGGTAGAAATTTCACCAATGCCATCCACCAAGCTTACACATCGATTTTATTTTTATAACTGTAAACTGCCTGCAGTCTTGTGAATAAGCAATGTACAAATGAGTTTATAAAAATAAAATATATATATATGTGGAAAACATTATTGGGGAAAAAAGGAAAAGGCCAGATCTTAATAACTTTAATTTAAACTATTTGCATTTTTAATTATTAGCTACCCAGAATGATCTATTATATGAAAATGCTATATAAGTATTGTGCATAAATAAATAAAATCCCTATTTTTTCTTCTTCTTCAAACACTTCCCAGGAAAGTGAAAGTTGTATATTCAAAGATGTATTTACCTTTAGAAACAAGGCAAGGTATGCCTGAGCTAGTTCAAAGTCACACTTTGTATTCAGCATTGCTTCAATCATTCTTAGGAAACTCTGCATCACCTCAATAGAGCCACCACCATCTGGTGACAAGCCTCTCAGTTCTGTCTCAATATTAGATGGTCCCATGTCTTTCAGAATATCCAATGGAGACTTATCTGTAAAAACATTAAACAATGGTGAAAAGTATAGAACATATTCTAGATAGAATAGAATAGAGCTGGAAGGGACCTTGGAGGTCTTCTAGTCCAGCCCTCTGCTCAAGCAGGAGAACCTATATCGTCTGAGACAAGTGATTGTCTAGCCTCCTCTTAAAAATCGCCAGTGATGGAACGCCCACAATTTTATTTTAGATATCACAGAAACCCTATCATATTTAATTTTAATTTGTGGTTTTGCTTCTCTCCCAGAACACTTACTTCATCTGGATTAGTTTTCACATTGTTTTTGCAAGAAAAATAAATAAAAATCCTATTTCCAAGAAGCAAGCCATTCCAAAAGTCTTAAGTTTTGGGGGGAAGGGGTGTAGGACATAATACAGAGAACACATCTACCTACACAAAATTAACAATGAAAAAGTCATATTTATTTCTCTAGAGTCTAGACACTATTTGATAATCTGTCAATGGGAAAACACAACACCAAGGGGCCTCTAGGGCTGAGTAGCACCTCTTGTCACCCTTAGTTACCACACACACACAGATTGTGTTCTAGGTCATTATCTGAAATGCATGATCTATGCAGATTTCTCACATTCCTATCCAAAACTTTCTCTCACTGGCATATTCAGTCCCATCCCTTCTTGTATTTTTCAAGCCAATGTACTTTTCGCCCCCAGGGTATGTGAGGGAGCCATCATATGTAGGTGTTTATTACAAGTCCATTGATAGTCTAAACAATGTACTTATGGTTGTTTCATTTCTGATCTGGTATTCATGTCTGTCTGGGATATGAACTGCAGTCTCACAATACATAGAATGATGGGTAGATAGATGAACAGACAGGTAGATATGAAGTTGCAAAGGAGTATGGCCATATGGTACCAAAATTATTGATATACATTTACACAATAAGACATTGCACTGGCACATAACAAATGCTCATAATTATGTAAGCATCATCAGAATGATATACAGTAGTAGAATAAAAAGGACTCAACATGGTGCAATATAATAATGACACTAGTTAATTAAAATATATTAATTAAATGCCACTTGCAAATATAATACTTTCCTTCTACATTTTTGTATCAATATAGAGTTATTTATTGGCCAAGTATGATTGGACACACAGGGAATTTATCTCCAGTGTGTAAGCTCTCAGAGTTAGAACTACCATCAAGTACACTGTCATTTCATATAAAAACTTACAGTTGCTACTTTTTAATGCTTCTTCAAGCTGCAAGTGGAACTCAGATTTTTGAGCCAATATTCCAAGATTTACCACTTTTGACTGGAATTTAAAAAAAACACCACATTACTTATAAGTACATTTAAGGGTAAAAATATGTTGATGGAATGTTTAAAAACATAAGTTAGAAATCACCACAAAGCAGTTCCTACAGATGAATAATTTTTCCTCCTTCTGCTCAAGTGTTACCCCTCCCATATTCAGAACAGATTTTGAGAGTTAAGTATGAGGAAGGGCAAGAATCCACAACAATAGAAGAGCTCAGCTTTGGGGGCACTACAATGATATGAATGAATTATGCTAAAGTTATCGTGGAACCAGCCCTCTTTACTGTTGTAATTCATTAACATAATATTAGTGGTTGGCTTCTATCTCATCATCACTATTCTGAAGAAAAATATATAGATTATAGGGCAAGGGAAAGGTCAAGGAAATTTACCACTGACAAAGGACTCAAATGGAGCATAAAACATCTGCTTTAAATATTAGCCCCACTTTTAATATTCAAAAATTATGCTGTTAACATATACTAAAGGTACAAGAGACTAGAACTGAAAAAATACAGGATGCACCAAGATCAGGTGCATCTAGCACTTAAACCTCACATGGCTAACAGAAAGATATGATTAAGTTTATACCCGAAATAGTTCTGTGACACTTAGGAACTCTGAGGAAAAAAGGCAAAAAAGTTTTTGTACAATCAATTCTCTTTTTACCTGCTGTCCATCACTTTCATGCTCAACAGAAGCAAACTGTGGTATAAGACCAGGAAGAGTGGGAATGAAGAATGGTGCAGATTTTGGTACTTTTGGTGGCTCTTTGGGCTTATTCTTTTGCTGTGAATGGGAATTATCACATTATCATTGTCACATCTTTATGGAAATCCAATATTCACAATCATACTATTATTACTTATATTAACAAGCGAAGTTATTAACTTCCTTGCTATTAAAAACACTGAAAACCCATCTAAAATATTACACACAGAATAATCATAAATCAAAACGAGTTATCAGTATTTTGGAACTGTTACTATTACATTTGCAAAAATATTATGATTTAGTGAAGTGTATGAATACAAGAAGGTATTTAATTCTGCTTCACTATGTCAGTTAAATATTTTTTTAATTGCACTGGCACATTATCTCATGCCTGACTGTGTGGCTGAGACAAAACAGTATTCCTGTGGCAAATAATGCTTTCTTAATAGGTATTCTATCTTTTCTGTTTTGGGGAAAAGGGTATTTTTTGGGTCCAACTCTATATATGATTACATTTGAGGGATATTACTAGTTTGTAAATGAAAATACTGTAGGATAATTTGATGTCTACTTTCTGATATACCCAGTATAGAATTTTTGTAAACTTAAAACTTGAATGTTCTCCTAACCGATTATTCTGAAGACAGTTTATTAAAATAACTGTCTTACAGTAATAGAAACAACTCCTAGTAACTTTATATACAAGTCATGAAATGGGTACCTTAATAATATCTAAACTGAGCAAGTTTTTCCATCTAGATTCTGGCAGCAAAGAAAGAGTCACAATTGTTTCTCCCAGCTGTTGTGGAGATTCATATTGTATCATTTCATCATTTGTTTCATCCTCTTCTGTAACATCTTCAACTTTCAATTGTAAAAGAAAAGCATATATTACCAAACACCAATTCAGACAATGGCTAAGAATGTATATTCTAATCTTTACTACAACATAACAAAAGTCTTATCTGAAATTCATCATTTGCGGCTAAAATTAATTGGATAAGACTTACTTTGCCAGGGGTTGTAGATCTACACAAACGATATGCCTGGTTGTCCAGTTCTATCCCATTATCACTATTTTCACCAATACACCTAGATGTGTGGAAGTCAATTCCCAGAATTCCCCAGCCAGCCATGCTGGATGGGAAATTCTGGGAATTGATTCCCACAGCTCTTGAAGTTGTTGACATTGAGAAATACTGTCTTATATCAATGAATTTTAGATTATAAGATCTTGGCTTTGCACTGTAATAATTTATTAAATATTTTAAATCAGTGCTTGGCTATCAATTTTTGACAACCTTTTAATCTGATAATTTTAATTAGTGTAATTACAAAATTTTTACATTGTTATTTGCTCTATTCTACTTGAAAGGGAAAGATTAAAATAATAAAACAGAACCCAATCTTTAATTAAGCCCACTGCAATTCAAGCTAAGAAACATGCTAAGGCTTACTATTGTTGACTACTTCCTAAATAAGATTTCAAATGCAGCATTCACTATTTTCCAGTGAATATATTGTTTTACTAAACAAAAACTTTTAGTAGAGTCAAGTTTTTGCTGTTGTAAAAAGTTTAAGCTAACAATTTACCTAGATCCTGCTATCAAAATAGATAGAAATACAGTATATATGTCCCAAATTACATTAATGTGATTTTTCAACAAGAAATTCCAAAATATTGTATATTTTGTTAATGTGATTCTCTGAAATTATTTCAAGGCCTCTCTCTACATGCATTACTACCTTCAGTTGAACAGGTACCAGGAAGTGTTACAACAGAAGGCTCATAATCAGATGGAAGAGGGCGCAAGGAAACAAGTGAAAACAGGGAACGGTTAGACCTAAAAAGAAAATTTAAAAAGCAATAAATAATAATGATAATGATAATAAAAATAGTACATTGCAAAAGGCAGCTTTACTTGGAACAGATATCCTGTGACAATATCTTTAACACCACCAAGCAACACCATCTCTTTATCACAGGTCCTTGGGAAGGACTTGATAGATAGCTAAAAATGCCAAATCAAATCTAAACATCTGGCTATTATGGCTGATGAATAATAATACCACAAGGAGCTGGTTAAAGATCAGTATTGTTAAAGAAAAAACTCTTAGGCTTTACTTTAGCAGCCTAAGTACAAGCTTTGCCAACTAATTGCATGAAACTTAAAATTGCAAATTTAGTCTAAATTTCTAACAAATAAACTACAATATTAAATCAGTATACTGACCATCTTTCAAAAACCCTGGACAGATACTAGATGCACCAAAATAAATAAATAAATAAATAAATAAATAATAAATAAATAATAAATAAATAAATAAATAAAGTCTATACTCCAGATATTTCTTAAAGATGAAAGCCTTTACATTTCAGTTACATTAGGAAAATGGTCCTACCATACTTATCTGATTAGTAGCAACCTTGCACACTAGAAAGCACTTTTTAAAAGGGAGAAATCATCACATAATTGTAATTGTAACATGGAACAGTCCACAGAATAGAAATAGTCAAATCGTTTAAAAACAGAATTGCAAACTAATTTAATCTGATAATGATGAACTTACCACAAGTAAATTCCAAGGTCATCTACATGACAGGAAGCAAGGAAGTCTCCAGTAGGAGACATAGTAATGCTTACTGCTGCTGAATCTAGTAGGAAACAATCAACCAGGCTGCAAAATAATAAAAAAAATATCCATTCACATAGTAGATAATGCATGAAAATAAATCTGTTCTTTTTTTCCCCACTTTCAGACAAATGCTGTCTTTCAAAGCTGTTCATATCAATATTAAAAAAAAGAACAGGCCCTGAACACACACACACACACACCAAATTCAACCCACTCTCCCCTTTTCTTTTGCAGTGTTTCTCAACCTTGACAATTTTAAGGCATGTGGACTTCAACTCCCAGAATTCCACAGCCAGCATTGCTGGCTGTGGAATTCTGGGAGTTGAAGTCCTCATGCCTTAAAATTGTCAAGGTTGAGAAACACTGAGCTACCGAATCTGAGATGGAGGATGATGTCTATCTGGAATAGATATGGATGGCTTGCTGTAAAAAGAGAGGGAAAGTTTATTTTCTGGGAACTCTGCCAACAGCCCAGAGCTACATTAAGCAGTAAGATCTACTTCCTCCTTCCTAAACCACATCCCCAATTTGGCTCAATGTTTGCCTAAATAAAAGTTTGTCATGAATAAAATACAACTATAAAAGGATTCAGGGATGACTTTGCCAATCTAAGGTTGTTCAAACGTCTCCCCAATTTGTTTCCATTTGTACTGCCGATAGCTGAATTTTAACGAAATAACAGATTTAGTAGAGGGATATTTGGTATATCTAACCAAGACCTTTGAGAGTTAAGTAAGCAAGCAAATATCCATATTCTCTCACCATCTTTTTTCATGCTCAAAAAAAAAAGATCATTACGAAAGATTTCACACCTTCTTTAAAATTTAACCTTTCAAAATTTATACTTTTCTTCATAAATCATTGCTTTCATTTAGTTTCATATTAAAATCACTTTCTAAATATAAGCATCTATCATTCCAATATTAGCTATCTGATGTCTTTTGAGAACTGTCTAGTTTAAAAATCATCCTTCTCATGTCGGTTCTAGACTCAAAATGCTAAACAAGAATATATGGTAGCCTAAGAGAAACCTGCAGTGTTAGTCTAACTGTAGCATTTATTTTATTTTATTTGTGATCTGAACTTGTGTCTTCTAAATGTGATTTGTCTTGCTTCTTATATTTGATTTTCCTTTAATCATTTGTGTTTTGTTTGTGTGTTGCATAGTTTCCAGAAAGGATAATTCCTTTTTGCTAAGGATAACTTAATTTAGCCTTGAAGATTAATTGTATATTTGCTTTGTACCAAGTGTCCTTGGTGAACCTGTATTGTATTTTTTCTTATTCTTTTTTTTTCTTATTCAACAGTTGTTCCTTTTTATTAGTTTAGAATATAAAATACAAAAATACAAAGCAAATAATAGGAAAAGCAGGGGAGGGAAAAGGGAAGAGAAAAGTGTAGAGAAGGGAAAAAGAAAGAAAAGGCATTGACTTCTGACTCCCTTTGGTTCAGTAGAATAAGTAACCTCGAACCTCAACTTTAATAATAATAACAACAACAATAAAGTTGGAAAGGACCTTAGAGGTCATCTAGTCCAACCCCCTGCTCAGGCAGGAAACCCTATACCATTTCAAACAAATGGCTATCCAGTGGTTCACTGATGGAGTTAACAAAGATGGCTAAATTGACTGCTTTGATAAAAGAAAAAAAAACACAAGTACTTTTTATTCCAAACAATACCTATAAAACTTGAGAAATTTTTTTTTTAAGATCTAAATTCATTAATCTTGAAATTTATTTGGCAAGGAAAGACAGCTAGAATTAAAATTAAAACATTACAAGATGCCAAGGAAAATGGAGGTCTTGGTTTACCAGAGTGGGTTTTATATTATCAAGCATCTGCATTAACATGGGTAAAAGAATGGATAACTCTTAGAAACAAAAGGTTGTTATATCTGGAAGGGCACGATTTACAATTGGGGTGGCTACGGGAAAAATAAAATTCATAAATACTTTCTAAATCACTATATATGAAATGCATTATTAGCATGGGAAAAAATAAAATGTAAAATATATTTGAAAATTCCAGGGTGGCTGTCAACAATGGAAGCATTTGCACAACCAAATTTAGTGGACTTTGAAAAAATCTGGACATAATAGAGATATTCTAAACTCTGAAGGGAATTTAAAATCTAAACAAGAAACGGAAAATCAGGGTATCAATTTATCATAGTGGGCACATTTACAAATGCAAGGTAGATATGATAAAGATGTTAAACTGTATGGATTTTATAAGGAACAAACTGTGTTTGATAAGACATTGTTAACTTCTGATGAGAAACTAATTAAGAAAATGTATAAGTTTCTATTAACTTTGAAAATGGAAAGCGAACAAGTTAAAGAAACAATGATAAGATGGGCGAAAATTTTTTGGATACAGTATAGAATTAGAAAAACGGCAAAATCTATGGGAAAGAAATTATAAACTGACAATGTCAACTTCCTACAAAGAAAATTTATATAAAATGTTTTATAGATGCCACTTGCCATCAGCAAGACTAGCAAAAATGTTCAAAAACATGTCAGATAGATGTTGGAAATGTAAACATAAGTCAGGCACTTATTATCATGTGTAGTGGACATGTGACAAAGTAAAGAGTTATTGAAAAAAGATACATACTTGGCTAGAAAAGATGTTGGGAGAACACGTAGATTTTAAACCTAAACGTTTTTTTATTAGGTATAGTGCCAGAAAAAACTGATAAACAAAGTGTATATTTGATTTTGCATGTTACAACAGCGGCAAGAATTATACTTGTGCAATATTAGAAAAATGAAGGAATACCACCAGATGAAGAAATAATTAAAAAAATACTAGAATGCGCAGAGATGGATAGACTGACTATGAGACTGAAAGAAAAAGAAGAAATGGAATATTACCAAACTTGAGACTTATTTTATCAATGGCTAGAGGAAAGAATAAAGGATTAGGAATTAAGTATGTATTAGCGAATGTAAACTCAGACAGCATGTTTGTTGAATAAATATGATTGAATGTATGGAAAAAACCAATAAAAACTTTAAAAAAAAGATTTGAATGTTGTATCATTTCTACTTATCTGGAAACTAAACAGTCCTTTTGATAACATCTTTTACTGACATCAATTTTGATATGAATCAAGTAATTATTTTATGTGAAATGAGGTCTGTCAGAAACGTGATTGTGCATATCATATATTTACTGCTTTAATAGTGTCAAATTGTTTGCTATCTTTTTCTGGATCTATACACTATATTGATAATGCATTCGATACAGTGTAATGAACTTACAGCAGTTCTAGAAATGTAATAAAATATTTTACTATTAAACTTGAAAATTCTATTTGCAAGAAATATTTCAGTACAGAATACAGAGAAGGAATATGATCCCTGGAATACATGCTATAAGCTATTGCACATGCAGTCATGAGAAAAAGGAAGTACACACTCTTTTGAGTTCTATGATTTTATGTATCGGGTCATAGTAAAAATCATCTGGTCTTAGCAGTTCTTAAAAGTAGGTGAATACAACCTCAAATGAACAACAACACATGATATGTCATCATTTATTTTATATAACTGTTGATGCTGCATTCAAATCCCCATATATTCTGAAGCACTTTTGGGATGTCAGATCCATTAGCAGCTATTCCTGGCCTTTATTTATAGTTTTCTTACATTGTGCAAAATAAAACAACTTACTTTGCTACATCTTTCAAAACCAGAAACTTTTGTTATTTCAATTCTGAAAATATGATACAATATACGGGGGTAACATGTAAACTTCTATAGTAAAGTTTACTTACCATCCAGATGGTAGATCCCAAGTCCTAATGGTACAATCCATTGATGCAGTTATTAGCCAACGGCCATCAGGACTGAAAGTCTACAAAAAATTATAATTAAACTTTTATTGGGTAACAGTGGCCTTTTCATTGATAAAATTAATTTAGTTCGGATCAAACTTATAACGGTGTGTCTTATAATTTATCTAGTTTGGAACCAGAACAAATTGTAAAGCAATCTCATTATCAATATTACAATATTTGTTAAAAGTCCCAAGTTTTTTTTTATACTTCTAAGGCTTGCTGCTCTATTGTTAGAAATATATTTGTACCATTCATATTTTCAACTCATTAATCTAGAGCTCCGACTGTTCTCTTTGTACTGAATCATGCTTGACTGAACTTAGAACATCTAACCCTTTGAAACCTTTAATGAACCTTGAATGCAAACACAAAGTCAACTTTGTGGCTTGGATAAATTCCTTGTGTGCTATTTTTCTCAGGCAAATCTCTAGATAAAGCTAGGTTCTTTACTGTCTCTATAATCTTTCAATGGTGTTAACTGTGGTGAATTTCTTTTTCAATCCATTTTCTTAACCAGTAGAGGGAGTCCTTGATGTACAACCACAATTGAGACTGGATTCTCAGTGATTGAGACAATTCTTTAGGAGTGAAAGTGAACTGTGCTGGACAGTTTCACACCTATATGGAATGGAATTTCTCCAGCAGGTACCTTTTTGCTCTCAAACAGCTGCCTGCTGCAATTCAGTCCTGACTGCCTGCTGGAGCAATTCAAGCCCTGGACAGTTCTTTTAGCCAAAGACAAGAGTCCTTTTAGTTTGCTGCCTTCCCAGTCAGCTTTCCCGCTGACTTTCTGGGGAAGTTGACACAGAATATTGCAAATGGTGATCCCATGATCACAGAGTGCTTTGCAACCCGTTGCAAATGTGAACAAGTTGCTAAGCACCTAGATCACAATCACATAGCTGTATTTCACAATGGCTGGAAGTGCTTTACAGATTATAAAGCATCCTTTCAGACCATTGTCAAGTGAATGGTTGTAATATGAGGACTACTTGCAATTGAATGCAATGTCTTCCTCAAGTTCCAGTGTGAGGATCACTGGCTGATCCACCTGTTTAAACTTTCCACTCTGTTGATAGTCCTGAAGTAGATCAGATTGTGTAATGAGAAGAAAATACAAAAGGCACAAAACTACGCAGAAAAGACTGGTGATGCTAATAGTAGTCTCTAATGCTTTCATTGTAATTACACACATGACTTAGCCCAGAGGTCCCCAACCTTTTGGGCACCAGGGACCGCTTACGTGGAGAGAGGTTTTTCTGCGGACCAGAGGGGGCGTGGTTTTGTGTGCTGCCTGTATCCCACGGATGGGGCTTTGCTTGTTTGTGCGGCCTGGCTGCTGGCATGCTGCGGCCCAGTACTGGTCCATGGATTGGGGGTTGGGGACCACTGACTTAGCCCACCACCTTAATATGGTTGGCAAAAATATGGACTTCACCAGTTTTATATCTACAGTGATAAGGGAAAGTCTGTGAATTCTTTAGAACTATTGTAGTCTTGCAATATTATAACCTACAACGTACTTTGAGCTCCATCTAAATCATTTTAATAAACAATTCTGGATAAACAGATACCTCTGTACTGAATCATTTCATGTTTTAACCCATTGAGGCAAAATTCACTATCACTGTTTGGAAAAGTAGGCAAACAATTTAGAATTAGAGCCAGATACCTTTAACATTTCCAGTACTTGTTGACCAATTTTGGAAGAATTTTGGCCTATTCTTCTTTATAGAACTGTTTCAATTCACTCATTTAGGGCTGACTTGCATGAACTGTGCATTTCAGATCATGTCACAATTTGGTCATTGCAAAATGATTTATTTTTTCTGTTTCAACAATTATGCTGTAGATTTACTTGTGTCTTTAGGACTGATGTTGTGATGTATCTCATGGATGCCCTGACATTTTTCAGCAGAACCAGCTGATACAATTCAGACTGAATTGTTTCCTCAAAAACTGTAAGCCAGCTGTATTCTGAGACTGCAAAGCATGATACTCTCACAATCTTGCTTCATGACTATGATGAGGTTCTTTCACTGCAACACTTGGTTCATTTTCTCCAAACATAAAGTTTCTCATTAACGCCAAAAAATTCTAGATTTGTCTCATCTGCTCACAGAACATCATTCCAATAGCTTGGAACATCCAGATGCTCAGTGGCAAATTCAAGGCAGAGAGCAATGTTGTTTCCAGAGAAAAGTGAAATTTTCCTTAGTGTTCTCCCATACAGAACATTGTTCAATGTTATTATCAAGAAGTGCAAGGGCGGTCTGCAGATCATTGGCTGCTATTCTAGGTATTCTTGCAACCTCTGGAGTGTAGGAACATGGGTTGATGATGGCTTGTCTTTGAAACATCAACAATCCCTTTTCTGAGGTCTGCAAGTTCTTTTTAAGCATGTCTTGCCCTGCATTTAATGGTTTAGAAATTTTGCCAAATCTTTTTTCCAATAGAAATTAAGAGCTCATTTCAATATAACGGAAAGTTGGACATTGTGTTAAATAAAAAAACATTCAATAGATTTGCATATAAATATGTTATTTGACAAATATGCCAAGTCATTCTAGTAGCTATTATACAAAGAACTTTCACAAGCATAGAAATAGAAATACAGAGAACTTTCACAATCATTATGCTTAGTGTTAACTTAAAAACAGCAAAATCTAGAACACTTCTGGAAACACATCATTTTCATACTGTTTATAATTTACTTACCATGTCATTAATCTGCCCTTGGTGTCCTGAATATTTTCTCACAATTTTTCTTGTTTCTATATCCAGAACTTTGATGCCAAAATCATCCATAGCTATTCCCAGAATGCCACTGTTAAAATTTAATAATATAACCAAACATTTAATATGGTAAAAAAAAAACCTTGCATGTTCACTCATTGCTGATGCTTCAACCATATTTCCATATTTCTAAGAGAAAACCAGGGATGTTTATTTAGGAAAAAAAAATATGATGACGTGAACAGAATTGAATTTTGTAATTTTTGCATAAATGCAAATTGAAAGTTAGTTGGTTGCTGGATGCAAGTGACTCAGCATTGAGAGAGAGTAGGGTAGAAAAGTCTGAAATTATTATTTAATGTTCCAATAGATGAGAATTATTTATTATTAATGTTCAAGATTATTTAATGTACTTATAGATTAATATATAAGGTGAGATCACAGTCTGTTGGTTGGGGCTATGAATATACATGTACTTTTGCAATCAGATGACACTGTTCTTGGTGAGAAATGAAGAGTATAAATCTGAAAATTAATGTATAAAAGACTAAAACAATGCACAATATATAATGTGATCAATGGCAAGTTATATATAAATGGCAAAAGAACGGAACAAGTACCTTGTTTACCTTGGCAGAAAATTGACTAAAGGTGGGAAAAGATGTACAAATGCACGTAGGAAGAATGCAAGAAGTATGTGGTCCATTGTAAGGAATGAATGTTTGTCAAAAGAAGTGCAAATAGCTATGGATAGCATTATGTTTTTGCTGCTTTGTCACATGGACGCAAGGGCAGTTTATGTTTTTGTTTTCTTCCATATCATGTCTGTTTCTTGGAGACTGCCTGACAAGTCCCTAAAGTTTTCTTGACCAGTTTTTTCAGAAGTGCTTTGACATTGCCTCCTTCCTAGGGCTGAGAGACAGTGTTTGGTCCAAGGTCACCCAACTGGCTTTGTCCCTAAGGTGGGACTAGAACTCATGGTTTTTAGTTTGATGCCTCAAGCACTGCACCAAATTGGCCCTCTATCATGTTAAAAGTATAAAGGTTATGTTGAACATCATGGGAGTGGAGTGCCTAATAGGTTTGTAGAGTGAAATAGAGATAGGATAAAAAATGAATGGCTAGCAATGAATGTGGACTGATAAGAAAAAGGAGTGATATATGATAAAATTATGTTTGTAGGCATGCATGACTGCACCTGTAAAAACAATATATATTAAAATATAAAAATATAAAAATCTATAAAGTATGCATAGAGTATAAATAAATAAGGTGGAAATTATACTTGCAGTATCAATGAGGAACATCATTCCATCATCTGTAGCACCGCTTGGTTAAAGAGCAACATACACGCACACAAAATCATATACACATCCATGAAATATCAATTTAAAGTATCAATATTAAAATGATTAACAAACCAATCATTAAAATTTATCTATGAGTTTTAATTTTGTCTGTAGCCTTTACTGAATATATCACACCATCTCACCTATCTCTGTGAAGCAACATTTTATTTGGGGACGTTGAGAGATTAATAGAGTGAACAAATGTTGTGGTCTTGAATTTCCAGAACTTGATCAATCCTTCACTTCCTATTGTGACTGTAAACTGGTTGAGTCCATCCACTGCTACACCTCTTATGCAGCCTTCATGAGCTTTAATTATACATACACAAAGAAAAAATGAATAAATTGTTAGCCTTTTTTATGAGCTTCAAATTCTTCAAACAGATCTGACATTAAATACTAGAAATCTTCCAAGGACAAGACATACCACAACAAAGCTAATAAGAACCATATGTTGGTAGTCATCCAGCATTTATTACCTAAGTAGCATTACCAACCTTAAACCTAGTTTTATGTAGATTAGTCCTAATACACAGGACAGAAATTTTTATGAAAATGAAGCAATATATATATTGACTCCACAAGTTATAAATTCAGCTACTGAAGCTTTGATTAGAATATTTTTTTTTAAAAAGGTCATCTTTTCACCTTTTACTTCACCATAACGCCCTCTGTGAATACCAGACTGCATATTGTATCTATCCACATGCCCTGTTGAAAGTCCAATTACTGCAAAGTTTCCACAAGAAGTAATGTCTACTGCCTTTCAAGAAAAAGACAAAAAAAATCAAATTATTTATAATAAGGAATATCTCTGAAATATAGCAAATGTACAGATTTACACCGTCAAAATCTTAAATATTTTATAGGTACTATTCATTCAAACTGATTTATTTTCAAATAATGTTTAGATGTTCATACAAATGAGCTTTGGAAGATGAAGGTACATGCTATGTAATCTAAATACAAAGAAAACTGAAGAGCTGTACTTGAATAAATTTCAGCTTTACGTGAATTTTAAGAATTGCTTCCAATAGTTTAAGAAAAAAAACTTACTGTTGCATATATGCCAAGAGATTTATTTTTGCTTATGTCTTTTGGTTTCAGTTTATGGATTCCCATTGAAGATTTCTGATAATTCCAAGTAGTACAAGTTACAGAACCTTGATGGCAAGCAATGATACCATCCCAGTCATTTTGACGGGCCACCTCTGCAATGCAATCAATACTCATTATATATAAAACTCTTTAACTGACAGATTTTTTAAACATAGGGTAATTGTAACACTTTTTCTAAATTACAATGTAATAAAAATGCTAAACTAATTGGACTATGTCACATTTAAAATGATGCGCTTGAAATTGTTATAGTACATTTATCTATAATATGTTTCATATTTTTAAGAACACTCTTATGACAATATATTAAGAGGAACAAATATAAGTCTAGAATAAACACAGTGCTACCCGATCCAGCAGCATATGCAGCATTTTCACCAACTACTTGCATGCTAAAGTTTAGATACCCTTGTTCAAATTTTATGTTTTAATGAATCCATAAGTAAACTAGACAAGAGCTAGAAAAGAACCTCTCAGTTCTTTCTTTTGGAATTTCCCCCTTTCTTGAACTTCAGAAACACTTGAAACTCTCCTTGCATGCAACGCCTATTTGAGAATTACTCAAAGATTTTCAGTAATACTCAGAGGACTGTGAAGAGCATTCCAAAGCATTTATCCCTATAGTGAAAATAATATTTACTATATAATAATTCTCTTACACATCAAATGATGAAATGTCTTAAACAGCTGAAGTAAGCCAGCTAAGTGTTTTCTTACTGCTTTCCTATTTAGAGGTCAACATTATTGAAAACCAGAAGTTTTCCTTCAGGCTGACATTATTCCCTGAGGGAATCTGAAACATATGCTTTGGTCAGGATTAATAGCTATAGCAATGGCATTTATATACTGCCCCACAGTGCTTTACAGCATTCTCTGGGCAGTTTATAGAATCAGCATATTGCCCCCCAAAATCTGGCTCTTCATTTTATCGACCATGAAAGGATGGAAGGCCGAGTCAACTTTGAGCCCCGTCAGGATCAAACTCCAGGCTCTGGGCAGAGTTAGAGTTAGCCTACAATACTGCATTCTAATCCCTGCGCCACCTGATTAAGGCCTGATATATCTTTGCTAAAGCTTATGACTCTTTCCAGCTTTCCAACTTCAAAATGCTATGAATGAAAACGTTGGATAAAGAAAAACATCTAAGGGATGAACATAGGATTTGGAGGATGAAGATCACATATTGCAGTACATTTCAAAATAATCTGGATAACTTGATGAATTGCAAGTTGAACCAACAGTGATAGGCGGCTGCAAAAAAAAAAAACCCAAATAAACCCAAATGCATCAGCAGTGCCAAATCAGGAGAAACTGCAGTTCTCTATTCTGGACGCTCAGACCACATTTAGAAATGTTGTGTCCAGTTCTGGGCATTGTATTGTAGGGAAAACATCTGACAAACTATAGCCTATCCAAACCAGGATGATAAGAAAAGCAAAACTTGCAGAATGGTTGGAAATGTTGGATGTGTTTAACCAAAAGAAAAGATTGCAAAGAGTCACAACTGTTGTCTTCAAGTGTCTAGAGGGTTTTCAGGAAGATAATGAGGCAGTAGTTCCAGAAGACCAGTCAAGAAAAAGATTTAAATTACAAGAAAATAGGTTTAGGTCAGATATCTGGGAAAAAATCTTAATGGTTAAGTTTTTCACAACAATGGTACAGATTGCTTTGGAAATGGTGGCATTTCCTTTGCTAAAAGTGTTTAAACAGAGACTGGACAGCCATCTGTCAGAAATGCTGCAATGTTGGGTTCTACTGGCACAAAATGTAGAGTGAAAACTACATTGATAAATTAAAAATCATCACAGGCTGCAAAAGCATACATGGCATACTAAGCAGCTATTGAGAATTGATGGAGCAGTGGCAGCCCTAGAAGCTTGGAGATGCGCAGCAGCGTGTCTTTCGGGGCAGTGCCAAATTTATTTTTAAAACACAGGCGGCCTGTAGAAGGCTGCTCAATGGACTGCATGTGGTATACGGGCCATATCTTGTGCAGGCCTGGATTAAATTATCTACAAAATGCTTTCTTACACAATGAGAACGTTATAGCTCGCATCAACAGGAAAGACACATTTTATTCAAGAATAAAAAGCACAAGAATTTCACTTCTCTATACATTGTTGGCTTTTTCTTCTTCCATCCAATTATGTCCGATTCTTAGAGACTAACTGGACAAGTCCCTGCAGTTTTCTTGGCAAAAAAGTGGTTTGATATTTTCTCCTTTGTAGAGCTGGGAAAAAGTGACTGACCAAGGTCACTTAGCTGACTTTGGTTTAAAGTGGGACTAGAATTCATAGTCTTCCTGTTTCTAGCCTGATGCCTTAACTACTATGCCAAACTGGCTCTCATTATTGGGAGTGACAAACATAAATAACCTCAGCTCACCTAGATAAAACAGTACTAGCAATTCTATCAGTGAAGAATATTTATAAAATTCCCATGAATTAAAAAAAGTATTTGATATGATGGATTATAATCTTATTCATTCAAATTAAGCAGCAGTTGCATACCTGTTGCAAATGTTGTAATAGGGGGAAGTGCCATTGTATCATAACGAAGTCCTTTCTTTTTTGATTTCTTCTTATTTATCGAACCTTGAAACATGATAAATGAAACAGCTATGTATATAATATAACAGATAGTCTGAATATTCATACCTATAGAAGATTTCTCATCCCTAAGTGTTCAAAAGTGGTATAAAAAGTGTGGCCTTATGTCACCAGTTACCTAGCTTCCCACCCATAGGCCCCAAAGCCCCTTGAGGGTATAGTCATAATTTGGGGGTTTGTTTGCATTTTTTTCACTTTTTTAAAAGGCATTTAATGGGCAAATTGGGTGATATAAGTATTGCAAAGATTTAACATAACAAATTTAAACCTAAAATACCTGATTCCACTTAAGAAATAAACAAGACCCACTTGGCCATGGCCCTGCCTACTTTTGCAATGCACCACGCAAAATAATGCAAAAAAATCCCCGCAAAACTAGTGTGGTCCTTAAGATCAATGGAAATTACAAGTTCCTACTAGGAGACCATCCAATTCTATTTATTTTCTATCAGAACAGATGATACAGATAAAAATGAATACTTTCAAATATAAAGAAGACACACTTTTAACTGGGAAGTTCTCCCTTCTCAACCAATCATATTTCTCTGCATATAATTTCTCCTGGTTCTGCAGTCATGATCTGCAAGGCTGGCAAACTCAGAGAACAAGAATTGTTTCATTTTTTGGAAAGGTTTTTATTACTAGCAAGGAGATGTAATCAAATCCTGCCAAAGCAATTTGACTGATAAATAAGGCAATTTTTTTCATATTTTCTACCTCGCCTGGACTAAGAAACTTTTTCTATAAAAGTCCAACTTCCTCCCTCCTCGTTACCCAGATTAAACATTATATTTCTTATTGCTAGCTATACTGTATGCTTCCTTCAAAAAAAGGCATTTATAGCACTCACCACGTCCTAAACTTTTATTGAATCTTTCGTGCACTGTGGAAAATGATTGTAAAGTACCATCTTGACCTGTGGTAAAATATAAAAGAGAGAGCGAAAGTACTTCCTGTGGAAATGTTTATTTTAGGCATTTTCATTTATCTATGAAATACAAGCCCACATATAAAAACCACTGAATAAAGCTTGGCATTTACAAATACAAATTTGCTTGGTTACCCAACAACTTTTACACTTACTCCAAAGCTATATTAGGAAATTTCCAAAGCCAAGCCTTCTGTGACAAGTGGGTACAAAATCCCTAATACTTTTTAGAAATGTGTAAAGAATGAAAAACGTCAAGATACATTCCAGTTAAATTTGCATCAGAGACAAAACCAAAACAAATTTAGCAAACTCATTTAAAACTAAACTTTAATATGGGAAACTTGATGTAGTAAGCAAATATCATGCCACTTTATCTAAAACAGTGCCACAGGTAGTCCTTGCTTAACAATCCTAACTAGGACCAGAAGTTCTGTTGCTAAGCAAAGCAGCTTAGCGATAAGCAGTTCTAGAAGCCTTGGTTGTGGATGTTAAGACTGCACTGTTGTTAAGAGAGGACCTCTTGATTTCGTGACTTGCCCCAGTCGCTTTTGCTTTGACTCTTCCCCATCTGTCTATCCCCACTATCCATCTCTGCCCTTTTGGACACCCAGCACTCCAAAGCCCTTGCTCCTTTACCATCCACCATTATGAACTACCTTTGCTGTCTTCTTTCTCCTGCAGCTAAAGCAAACCCAGCCAGCTTTTGCCTCCTGAAGAGCTAGGCTGGGTCAGCAGTCTGAGTGCTCAGTGTCCAAAAGGGCAGAGATGGGTATGTGTGTGTGTGTGTGCAAAGGAGAGAGTTAAAGTGCATGCTGTGGTCATAAATGTAGGGGGTTGCCAAACATCTGAATTTTGCTGCATGATTATGGGGGAACTGCAATGGCCCTGACTTCAAGGACTGGTTGTAAACAGACGTAGTCCTCAACTTACAACCATTTGCTTAGTGACCGTTTGAAGTTACAGCAGCACTGAAAAAAATGACTCATGGCCACGTTTAACACTTACATTGTTGCAGCATCCCCATGGTCACGTGTTCAAAATTTGGATGCTTGGCAACTGGTTCATATTTATGAAGGTTGCAATGTCCCAGGGTCATATGATCCTCTTTTGTGACGTTCTGACCAGCAAAGTCAATGGGGAAGCCAGATTCACTCGACAACCGTGTTGCTAACTTAACAACTGCAGTGATTCGCTTATCAACCAAGGCAAGGGAGGTCATATAAAATGGAGCAAAAACCACTTAACAAACGTCCCACTTAGCAACATACATTATGGGCTCAATTGCGGGCCATAACCTGAGGACTACCTGTACCATTTGTTCAGAATCACCATAACTTTGAATGCTTGCTGAATAGTCATTAAGTGAGGACTACCTGTAGTCATTTCAACAGAAAATGGAACTCTTACTAGCACTAAGAATCTGCTGCCCATTTTGCCCATGATGTCGGATTTTTGTTGGAGGTGCGCTGTGCCCCATTCGATATCTTAGTAGTCTACCACTTCCTCCAGGGCCATCAAAGATCCATACCTATTAAATAAATGAACAAACTGTAAGCAACAAAATAAAAGGAAAGCTTTCCTATGCAACGCAACATCAGGTCTCCATAATGTTAAAACAAAAGCATAATGAAGTACTAATGCATAAGAGTTTTGTGTATATTTCTCTTGAGATGAATTTTTTCCCCCTCATTATTTGGACGAGTACTGCTATATTTAACATAGTACTGTTAAAAAATAATATCACATTCAAGCTATTTATGCCGGGAGAATTAACCTCTTTCAATTTTTAACTGAAAGAAGCCATTAGGCCAATATGAACATGAACTGGATATAACTTATGCCAGGGATTGCAGTGTTGTCAGCCCTAAATTCAATGGCACCTCTAACACCCGAAATTTAAAAATAAAAAGTAGGATACTGAAGAAAAAACTTAAAAAGCTGAAATCTTCTTGATTTTGAGTGAGAATACTGACATCTTGCACAGGTTCAAGATGAGAAAGGAAATTATACAAAATTTGACCCAATAGGATTTTTAATGAGCCATCTGTACAAGACTGCGTGATAGTCTGAAAAAAATTTTTGATGTGTAATTCTGTGTATATTCATATACAGATACACCTTATTGCATGTCGTTTTCTCAGGTAAAGCAGACAGGAAACATGCCTAGAAGAGCTAATTCTACTTTACTTTAAGGCCATATTAACAGTATCTTGCAAGTCTGAAGGTACAAACTGTCTGTTGCCACTTTTAACAACCCAAACAATTAAGGCGGGTCCTCCCTCCCTCCCTCCGATTTTTAATCCATTGCATGCTCTTGCCTCAATTGTCTGAATTGTTTCCTAGATTTAGAGCTCTCTCCCCCTTGTTCCCAAAAATCCCATTACATCGCAAAACTTAACGGTATTTAAATCAACTTGGGAATACTATGAACCTTAATTTCATGTGGTTTTATTTTATTTTATTTTATTTTATTTTCCTCAGGGGCTAATTCAGATGCAGGTGATCTTATGCTTACAAAAATTAATCCCCCCAAGCTCAATACTGTAAATAAAATGAAGCTCGAGACTGTGGTTTTTTATTTGGAATATTTGCTACTTTTATTAGCACTTGCTATTTCAAAATAAAATCACAATACTTTAGGGGAGAAATGTCTTTCAGATTGTCTGAAATGATAAATGATATAACATTATCCCGAGTGTAAGGACTGCTTATCATTTCAGGCAATCTGGTACAACTGAATGCAAGGTATACTTTACTGACAAAGATAATGCCTGTTTGCAATTTATAGTCAGTGGTATCACAGCTCCAGTCAATCAGGGAGTGTAGTTGATAATGGTAGCTAACTCTGCCACTGCAATTGCCTTGGATCACTGAGGTGCCATTCAGTACATAATCATTCTATGCTGAATGTTGTTTTTATACACTAATTAAACATACCTGAGGAAAAATGAGGAAAAACAAATCTTACCACCCAATTTTGAAGACTGCTGTTTAAGTAATTTTTCAAAATTCTGTAATTTACTTAGCACTTTTATGGAATTAATTATTTATAAAGGTCCTTGACTTGCGACCACGATGGAGTCTGCCCATTAAAATCATAAGTTGGGATGGTTGTAAAGTGGATCACCTGGGTGACCGATCTGATTTTGCATTATTTTTTTTGGCAGTGATTGTAGAGCAAATGAGCTGTATTGTTCGCTATCGGGCAAAAATAAAATCCAGTTTTGGGCAAAAACGTAAATCATGGTCACATGACCATAGGACATTTAAATTATTTGCATAATTTCACCTATTTCTCAGTTCACAAGGTTTAACTGCAAAAACACTTGACAAATTAGCCATTTTTTGCATTTTAAATTGCTTTTAAACAATGATCCTATTCTGGAGACAGTGCTGTATAACTGAAAATATGAAACATGTTTGTTTCCCAGAACAAAATAAAGAACGTAGATGAAAAGTACATAAACATTTTTGGAGAACGATTATATAAACAGACGCAACTTACCCGTATAGCATTATCTGCACCATTAGTAATGAGAAGTGGCTCTCCTTGGACAAATGATGCACCCGAAATTGCTGTAGAATGCGCATCTCGCATCTGGCCCAAAAGTTTCTTTTCCTCCAGGTCCCATAAGCCAATATGCCCAATCGGACTTCCAGCAGCCAAAACTGGATGCCCATCTGATCCAAAAAATAGGGGGGGAAATGTAAATGTTCCTTCTTAACAGTTACTATTGGGAGAAAAAAAGTCAAGGAGCTTTAAAATATCTTTTAAACAGGTATATTCAAATTCACAAAATTACAGTACTCTATGGCTGAGAGTCAGTTTGATATAGTGGTTAAGGTCTCAGACCAGAAACTGGAAGATTCTGAGTTCTAATCCTATCTTGGGCATGAAGCCAATTAAATGACCTTGGGCTAGTCATTTTGTCTCACACCTAAGAAAAATGCAAGAGTAAACCACTTCTGAAATCTTGCCAAGAAAACTGCAGGGATTATTTCTTGAAGGAGTCAAAGCTGACTCAAAGGCACAACCAAGGCAAGCATACAAAACCAACAGCAAAAAAGAATAAATTAAAAGAAGCATAAGAGTTAATAAGCTAACAAACAAATCAATATTGTCTTCTGTTTGGATTTTTAATTCAGAACATAGGAGACACTCTGGATTCCTTGAACATTTTCCAATTCCTATTATTATTTAATAAATCCTGAAATTTACCTGTACGGAATGATATTGCGGTTATCGGCCCCCAATCCTGTTGAAATTTCATCAGTGTTTCATCAAATTTAATATTATGCACTATTATATGTCCAGTCACAAGCCCAATTGCAATGACATCCACTGCTGGTGCCTGCAAAGAAAATTAGTATGCATAATAAAACAGACTCTTTTGATTTTAAAATATAACATAAATATCATGTTGAAAATATTGGAAGTATGATTCTAGCAGAATTTTTTTTTCTAGACATATTGACTCCTCCGTTCTTTTTTGATTATGGCAATATATAAACCAATCTCATGTGAACAAATATTTACAAAAAATAGAATGAGAAGATGCTCATGTATATAAATATTTACAAAATTAGAATGAGACTTAGTTCTAAAGACATCCTATCATAAAACAAGTCTAATCCAGCTAACTGTATGTAAACTATCAAAAAGAAACTGGTTATCTACTAACAGATGTGGTGTACAGTAAAGATAATCATTTTGGATGGTTAAAAGGCAGCATGTTCATAGAAGTCAGCTAACATCAGCTACAAATATGGATTTTTTTTTCCCTAGCCTTAATTCATAGTAACATTTTGGTTATTGTGTAACTAAAGTTGAAGGGGGTATTTCTTACCAGGACAGATTTGTGAGTCCAAATGCATGCAGTAAGTCATTGTGTGCCAGAAAATTCTGGACTAGGTAGGCCAAGATCTGATCCAAAAGTGGTTTTTTATCTTGGATTATGTTTCCCAAATATGTATTAACTGGAAATTATGGGAACTATGGTCAAACAAACATAGAGACACCAAGTTAAAAAAAATTAACTAAAGCTTTACACAGTAAACCTATCTGCATGCTATTTGGAACACCTACATTTATTTTTCAAATAAATGTTTTATGATGAGAGTAACAAGCTTTGCGAATACTTCTGCTAACCGCCTACACTATATGGGTTAAGTGTTATTTAGAGAAAGACTTGGTGGAATAGATCCGACTAAGCCAACAGTTTCTAAAATATTCTAAAGTACTATTAATGAACAAAATGTAATATAACAGTTACATATTCATTTTTTATAAACCTGTATCTCATAATTACCTGTTCAAGGACTGTCACTCCTGCACCCCAACCTGGAAATGTATATAAGAGTTTGCTGAGGAAAGAAAAATATTAAGTATTACTTAAATGATCAAAAATACTCACAATCCTATCCAAAATAATTTTAAGTAAAGGACATTTGTTACTCAGGTTACAAGCACCAGAGGATGAAAAGTTATACAATCAATATTCCACTGAATACTTAATCAGGTGAAATGAAATTACCTTCCATTTAAATTACTACTAAGACACATCTCCTGGGGTGTGTTCAGTTACAATAAAAGAATTACGTTTTTACTCTTCCCAAAATGTTTTATTCCCCCCACTCCTCAAAAAAACTTCTCTTAGATTATTTCATCATTGCAGTTTGGAAATGACTCAGGCTGGGTCCAGGGGTGGTATTTCCCTTGCAGTGGTGCCAACTTTATTCATTCATTTTTTTTCAGTTAAGTCAAAAAAAATCTTTCTTGAAAGCATCCCAATCAAAAAGAAAAAAATAGTCTTGTAACTTTTAACTATCCAGGGATTAATCAGTGACCTTTCCTTAGAAGGGAAACAAAAACTTAGTATTAATGAAAAAAAGGAAGTGAGCTATTTCAGAATGACAATTACCATGAAAAAACAGAAAGTAAGAAACAAAAGTAAACTGTCCACAGAATTAGCAAGAACAGATTACAATTTTCTAACATTAAAGATTCACGTGCTGTATGACAGGGTAGGAAAATATTTTTTAAAACATGTTTCTTTAATCCACTGAAAAACCCACTGAAATGGGAAGAGTGATTGTTGAGGATTGCCCGTTAAAAATATTTATCTGAAGGGGCCTGGCCTGTAATAATACTATCACAGAGGTCAGGGGTTTTCAAGCAGAGATGAGAATGGGGTTTAAAGTTAAAACAGGTTTCATACACCTTGATACCCATTTTATCCCTCGATTCCCCACAAAACAGGAAATGTCAACCAATTCTGTGGTGGAAATTAGAAATTAGAGTTGCTTGATATTGAGATGGGCAACATATAAATTTAATAAATAAATATTTACAAAAGCTCAATTAAGGCACTTTTTTTAAAAAAAGGAAAAAAAATCAAACTAGCCAAAAGACAGAGGCATTTTCACTTGTCCAGGATGCTCCCTTTGATAAAAAGGGGTTGCTAGAAGCCACCTGAAGCCTGAAACACTTGTTTCAGAATATTTATTGCTTAAGGGTGACAGTGGGGGAAATTACCTGTATAATTGGCTTGGAGGCTGAGAACAAGAAACAAAAAAAATCCTACTAGTTTCAAAGAAAATGGTGATCAATATTTCGGCCCACTTTTAAGGTAAAAGGCCGATAGCCCTTCTCTGAGAATGAGCTGAGTTAAGGAAAAACGTATTTACCCCATAGATCTGTTATAGTACTTCCAAAATAATTGGAAGATATGTCTTTCTCTTATCTACATAGATGGCAAATAACATCAAGGAAGAAAACAACCCAGCCACTCTGAAGCAAAATAAAAATGTAGGAATATTATTATACCATTTCAATATGGCTTTTTATTAAATATCCTCTAAGCTTCTGTTTATAAACACATTTTTAATTTTGTTGAAGAGGTAAAGATGTCCTTAACCATGACTGTTGGCAACTGCATTCCTGAAGTTTCCTCAACAGCATCATAGAAGCATTTGCTGTAGGCTTCTCTATGGATTTTTTTTTAATAAAAAATCTAGTGGTCAATGCCCCTAGAATTTCTAGAAGGTGCCCCCATCCTAGTTATAGTAAGAAATGATTTTGTTTAACTTCTAAGAGCAGCTAAAGTCCACAAAGTACTGTTAAATTTCCATTAACTCCACCACGCCTCTGTACTCATTCTGTCATGCCTCCGTGTCTGAATCGGAGGAGGAAATGGAGCCGGAACGGGAACAGGACCCTATGGGGCCCAGGGAGAGATGTCTGTGGCCTCAGAGGACTGTGGGGAAGAGCAGGCTGAGGCAGGCCAGGGCCCTTCAGGTTTGGAACAGGGGAGACAGGGTTCAGGCGAGGAGCAAGGCCCACTCCCACCTGATCCTAGAGCTAGAAGAGTGGAGAGGAGGAGGGAACAATGCAGGCAGGCTCACATGGGAGGAGAGTGTCCTGCCCCAGCCCACAAAGCACACCTGGGGACTGAGATATAAGGAGATGCTGTGGGGTGGGGACTTTGTCAGGAACAAACGTTGAATCTTGGGAAAGTTGTGTATTGTTGCTCTTGTTCTGTGTCTTTGTTGGAAAACCTGGACACCTTGACTACCAGACCGGCTGACCACTGTGGATTTCCTGATTTACGACCTCAGACTGCATTTTGACTTCCCTCTTTGCAAACACCTCAGGCAAGCTGAGATTCAAACGGACTCATTAAGCTTATATTTTATTTTGTTTGTTATCTTTATGGTAATCAGGCTGTATTGAAACTGCCTTCAGCCAGAGTCGCTGGAAGGTGTGTGTGTGTGTGTGCTTGGGTTGGAGGCTTGCCAGCAAACGTGGGAGCATTTGGAGGAACTTTGCAGCAATTAAAGAACTGTGTACATTGCCAGCTGACTGCATTGCCTTTGTGCTGTGCCCTGGGTCATCACACATTCAGTTCCATGTTTTAAAACAGAGGTCCCAAACCTTTTGAGCACCAGGGACTGGTTCCTTGGAGAGAGGTTTTTCCGGGGACCAGAGGTTGCATGGTTTTGTGTGCTGCCTGCATCCTGCGGATGGGGCTTTGCGTGTTTGTGCAGCCCGGTTGCTGGCATGCCGCAGCCCGGTACTGGTCCACGGACCGGGGGTTGGGGACCCGTTTTAAAATATAAGAGCTAAGTAATAACAAACGATTTAAGTCTCTAGAGAGAATAGTTCTTACTTGGATTTTACATTCCATAATTGCAAAGGTCCTTGTTCACTACCAAGAAGTATTTTATTCATGTAAGTATATGGGTGTAAAACTGCAGAAATGGCAAATACAGTCTTATCAAAATCCAGCTGCAAGTATTCTTCTGCAGAACAAAGAATAGCATTAGTCTCTGTCCACCACAAATATCTTTTTACTTTTTTTCCAGTAGTTATTACATTAAAAAGACTAGTCTTACCTTCTGATTGCACATCCCAAATAATAAGAATGCTCTCATTATCTACAGAGATGACATGATCCCCAAATGGCAATATAAAAAGGATATCTGTCTGGTGACCTGAGTAAGTGTGAACCACCTAAAATTCAAAATACTGCAGTTACTTCAATAAAATAATGCATTGTATTTGGACAATAGGAGTGTGTTAAATACATCAGACTTCTTTTAAAAGCCCTAATATGTATCACATAAAATTTTAATTCTATAGATTTAATTTTTTTTTACAGAATTCAAAAGATAAATCAAGTATGAATTTAGGCTCCTTTCCTAAGCAAAAATAAACTAGGCCTTGATTATGTGGGCAGTCTATTGCCA
Source organism: Protobothrops mucrosquamatus (assembly GCF_001527695.2). Classification (NCBI taxonomy): domain Eukaryota; kingdom Metazoa; phylum Chordata; class Lepidosauria; order Squamata; family Viperidae; genus Protobothrops; species Protobothrops mucrosquamatus. The sequence goes on from NW_015389005.1 coordinate 76,312, forward strand.
AATACTGAAACAAATCATAATTCTTTTACTCAGTTGTTAGCTGTAAATCTCTATGATGTCATAATGAGCATGTTTAAAAGCAGATGTCCTTCTGATGCTCTGGCCTTCATGTGAGGCCAGAGAAATCCTTCAGCTCTCCTCCGAAGTTGGAGAATATTTTTAAAGGAATGCCTTTTCTAGGGAAGCATAGTTGTGAATCCCTATGAAAAATGAAATCATTTCAAACACAGTGAAATGTATTTGAAATGGTTGCTGGTTCCTAAGTTATATTCTAAGCAATAGTGATCTTTTTCAGTTCTGTTATTTTACTTTCTTCCTGGCATCTTCCTATCTGGTGGTAAGAAGACCAAGTTACATATCCGTTCTATTCATATGCATCTATACTTCACAGTATCCTTACTTCTTTTGTACAAAATATTTCAATACAGATTTGGCTTATCAAAATTGCTAACTATTTTCTTGAACCTGTCCTCCACCTTTTCTTTTCAAAGGGACATGAAGTGTAATATTATGCTCTAATATTACTAAGAATATACATGGAAACATCATTCTTCAATGGATTAGTCATATGTTATTTATATTAACGTATTCTAACCAGCTATGTCATAAAAGCAATGTTTAAGTACCTATTTTATAGTTTTAAAGCAAGAGTTCAATAATGTTTTCTTGGATCTATCCTATTAATTTCAGCTGAATTTACTTTAAAGATTTTTTAAAGTAACCTATATGGCCCTGGAGCCTATTTCTTCAAATATTAAGTAATCTAAATTAAAATATCTTCAATATCTATATCTTAAACATAAATATTGAAAACCCTCAAATTAAAAGACCATTTGGGGGGAGACATGTGTCCCCATTACTCCTGAATATCCACTGAATCTAAATTTATGTTGTTTTGTATAATGATGCAAATGGCATGACACCATTTATATAACTACATTAGCTTGCAAATGAAATAAATAAAAATTTAAGATTTATACCACTTTAGATATAATGGACTCATTCCATATTTTGGTAAAATATCCAGATACACATTTTGTTCACTGCATCTGATGTCTCATAAAACAGAATTCCACTAAATTGAGGTTTTACAGTCATTAAATTTAGTATAAGGTACAAATCAACTGCATATTATTTGACATCAGTACAAACCTCTTTGTTGCGAGCAAAAGCATACAAAAAAGCACCACATGATGCAAAGACCAGCATTCGATCAGCTGCCAAACATGTAATATTTTGTGGCAAAGCATTGCCTAAAAGAATAATAGAACAAAGCAAAGCAAATAATCTATTTTCAAGTACATATTACCAGGAAACACTTATGATGTAATTATGATTTTCTCAACACTGCAATCTATATATATTGCTTCTATGGAGTATATATACTGGCATATAAAACTATAGATAGATTTAAAACAGATTAATTACTAAAAGTTACATTAGTTATCTGGATAAGGGGCACCCAATTTACTTTTTTGTTAAAGTCTGTGGAATAGCAGTATAATCCAACATATACTGACTTGGGGGAACCACTGTCTTCAGTGCCATTTACTCCTTCATCTTAATTTTTAAGGCAGCTGTATAACTTTTCAAAAAGTCTGGCATTGCCAATAAGTAGAAAATACACCACAATCGAAAATGAACTATCAGATATAAAAGTTATATAAATACATGAAGACAGTTAAATTATTATTGCATAATTTTATTATTTTAATCATTAAATTTATATGCTATACATCTTGCTATCCAGTGCAACTAATAAGATTGACATTATAATATATTTCTAATCATATAATAAAATGTTACATAATTCAAAAATAACTCCAGAAAGCCTCCTAATTTTCCAGAACAATGTGGCAGGGACATGGAACAATCCACTTGGCTAGCAATGCCCATTTCATCCAGGGAATAAAGGATGGAATACAATTCAATCAACTAAGGATATGCATAATAGGCATCATTTATGTCACAATATAATTACAAACAAAAAATATTATCAGACTAATGGCTAGTCAGAATCCCAGCCTGAGTACTGTCTACTTTCCAAATACTCTCTTATATGCACAGATCCTATTTTGGGACTGCAGTCTCCATATGAAAAATGTATCTACTAGCTATAATATTATCAAGACCTTCAAAGACCTGACCAAACATTAAAAATTTGATAGAAATTTTATAAAATACAATGTATGTGGGTATTATAGAGATTGTCCTAGGATCCATCAATACTGATATGCTGTAATGTAGGCCATTAATGTGTTTATATGATATTAAAAAGTTATATTTTAATGTGTTTATATGATATTAAAAAGTTATATTTTAATATAGAGATCATTAATGAACATTACATACTACAAAGATCAAACTATTTAGAAAATATACCCCTAAATAAGATTACAGAAAGATTTCTTTTATGTGATATTTTGTAGAGGTTTTTCAGTATAACAGTAGTATTAAATGTAACTTTCACTTTTTATAGAGAAAAAATTTAAAAGTTGCACATTTAAGCATATTTGATTTTATACTTACTAACAGCTACTATCCCCAACTTCTTTACCTGAGAAATTAATAAAGAGACTTTAGTAATTTGATAAAAGTATCAAAGATCTTGAAATTCAGAAACTCTTCATAGAACACCACAATGTGCAATTTTCTAATAATCTAAAACTGTAGAAAGAATAAAAACAGAAGACTGAAGCATCTCTGTTTTGGGAGGGGGGTAGGTAATAAACTACACTGTAATTTTGTTTTAAGATTTGATGTGCGATCTGTAAAAATGACTCATGCAATTGAATTACTGATTTTAGATACTTTTTGTATTTGTGGGCCATTACTAATTTTGATTATGGCACACTCTTGATTTTATTTTTCAAATTATGCATTAAATGGTAAATAAACAAAATCATTTTGATCTGAAAACAATAAAGGTGCTATTTGAAGTCCTAATTAAAGTTTCATTGAGGAATCTCAGCAGAATTCTACTGAAGTTATTATCCCTCTCACAGAACACTTGCTTGCATTTCCAGAAATGTATATCAAACTGGTTCTTGAGAATATAAATCATGCCGAAAGGTACCCCTATTTCAAGTTGGTTACAATGCACACCTAACATCCCAAAGATGCTTTTTCACGAGGCAACTGGACTTTCTTGTTGTTTTTTCTTTGAAGATGTTTAGCTTCTCATCCAAGAAGAGTGGCTTTCGCAGTCCATCTGCATTTAAAAGACAAAGGCTACTCTTTCGAAGCCAGCAAAGTCCACATTTTGGACAGAGAGGACCGCTGGTTTGAAAGAGGGGTCAAAGAGGCCATCTATGTCAAAATTGAACAGCCTTCTCTCAACAGAGGGGGAGGGATCCGACATCATCTATCTCCAGTCTAAAACACAGTCCTTTCAACAGTTCCAAGAAGGCTCCACACCCATTTGCACTACTCAGGTGACCCTGAAGACACAGATAAGCCTCCAGGCAGCTTTAAGAACTGGCTAAAAGAATGCAAATGAACAGCTGTCTGCAGGAGTATAAATCTTTCCATTCCCCACCATCCAGTCAGAGCTGAAGAAATTTCTTGGATGAGAAGCGAAACATCTTAAAGAAAACAAAAACAACAACAACAACAACAACAAGAAAGTCCAGTTGCTTTGTGAAAAAGCATCTTTGGGATAACTATGACCTGGAGGACTGAGAATCCCCATAGACATTTAGCTACCAACCTAACAGATCATTAAAGCTGGGCCAAGGATGAATGACAAAAGAGATTGCCAAAGATCAAGAAACAGAAGAAAGCAAGCTGAATATCAAAACAAACTATGGAACAGAAGCCAAAGCCCAAAAGGCAAACATTTCTGAAAGGAACTTAGCAGAGTTTCATAGAACTATTAGAGATAAGAAGCAATATTACAACTCTGAACACAGAAACACTGAATATGAAAAGCAAAAAACAAATCACTTAAATGAGGAGGTTTGGATTACGATGGCAATTGGACCTGGATTTTAAGTGATGCGGTATAAAATGTGATGTCCCATGACTACATCTCTTAGCAATGGCAATCCCAGTAGTTCTGGTTGCTGTCATAACCCAGAATTGCATGGATTGTTAAGTGGGAAGAAGCTGGAATCCCAAGTGAAGAGGATACGAGTATAGTGCCATGAAGGAACTGGTGGGTGCCATGAGTGGGCATTATTGTCTGTTCATTTTAGGGTGCAAAGCTAGGGCCCTGTCAAATTAAACCTAGGACTCATTGGTCTAAAGCAGGGGTTCTCAACCTTGGCAACTTTAAGACTTGTGGACTTCAACTCCCAGCAAAGCTGGCTGAGTAATTCTGGGAGTTGAAGTCCACAAGTCTTAAAGTTGCCAAGGTTGAGAACCCCTGAAGCCCTCTGAGCCTTTCAGCAGATTCTTTAGCCAGGAAATGAACTAGAAACACTCAAGTGCTTTTTTTTTTCTGCTGTGCCTAGCAATATGAAATAAACAGTGATTCTTCTGCTATGGATTCCAGATTTATTAACAATCTGCATGACTATTAATCAAAGCAGCTTGACCAACCCCACATGGGTCAGAACATTTAAAAAAAGGAGGCAGTGTCATGTGTGAGTCAAGGCAGTTAGATATTCTTTCTTAGACGCAGGAGTGGTTCCTGCTTCGTTATAGGAGACCATAAACATGACTATTCGTGGAAGAAAAATAAATCAGCAGAGCCGGAAGACATGACGGTGGTCAACGTGTCTCCTACCTGAGTAAGATGTTCAAGCATTTTCCCTATCCAGACACTCTGGATCTTTCCCTATCCAGACACTCTTATAGGAAACAGATCTGGATCTTTCCCTATCCAGACACTCTTATAGGAAACAGATCTGGATCTTTCCCTATCCAGACACTTATAGGAAACAGATCTGTCAGGTTCATTTTAAGTGGGATTTAGGCAGTTCAGAACAGAGTAGTCTTAATGGAGTCTTCCCTTAAGGGAGACTTCTTTTCGGAGCGGAGATTAAGGGTTTTAATCTCAGCCCCGACGAGGTGAAAGCTATTGAAAATCACGCTGCGGGAAAAGGGGGAACCGCTTTGCGCCGGGCGTCTAACGTGCGGGGGGCGGGGGAGGGAGGCTGACTCTACGTACAGGACCAAAGCCGACTCACGTTGTAAGTGTGGAAACTCTTCCCCACCGAGGTGACCAGGTAGAACTCGCGGTGGCGTCGGTGGTAGCGCAGCACGTGCGGCAGATGATTGCAGTGGAGCCCGAGCACGCGGAAGCCGGCAAAGAGCCCGCCGCCTCTGCTGGGCTCCTCCGAGTCGACAGCACCAGCAGTTGACATCCCTGAACCTCCTCCGGCGCCGACCCACGGTCCCCAACCACGTTGTTTTAGACCTATAGGACTTCCGGAAATGCTCCCGGCTACTTCCGGCGCGCTCTCTGCTAACTCCGTACACAAAAGCGGGTCGCCTTCCTTTGCTTGTTTTGGTTGAGTGGGTTCTCTAGTTCCGCGTGCTGTGTGGTCCGCCTTTTCCAAATGCGGGTGGTGGGCGCGTTTGCTTTTCTTTCTGCTTTGCACGCACACTCATTTCATGTACAGGTGAAACTCGAAAAATTAGAATATCGTGCAAAAGTTCATTTAGTTCAGTAATGCAACTTAAAAGGTGAACCTAATATATGAGATAGACTCGTTACGTGCAAAGATTGTGGATTTGGGGTTTTCATGAGCTGTAAGCCATAATCATCACAGTTATGACACATCACGGCTTGAACTATCTTGCTTTGCATGTAATGAGTCTATCTCATATATTAGGTTCACCTTTTAAGTTGCATTACTGAAATAAATGAACTTTTGCACGATATTCTAATTTTTCAAGTTTTACCTGTATTCATGAAGCTGCTTTTATTCAGAATAAACGTGTAACCCGGTCTACGGATTACTGAGCAATTACACGCTACCGTGGTTTCTTGTTTAAAAATGCAATTATTTCACACATTCTTTTAAGAGCGGTCATTAAAGAATTTTCTGAGAACGAACTCCCCCCAAATTCGATGTAAATGAGCCTTAAACATTCATTTAGCCCTATTTAACAGAACAATTTATTTAGGATTTCCATACAGTTCGATACACAGCATGCAAATACGACAAAAATTATCTAGGAAATGTATTGTTACTTTTCTATCACAAAATGTAGAATGTATTCCATGAGAAGACTAATTTTCAATATTATTAGTTGCCATGAAGGAAGAATTCAGAACAGTAATCCCACATTTGGGGGCGGGGGCTGCAGCACTTTGGAGATTTTGAAAGCATGAGGCAGATTACCAGCCTGGGGAACCATGAGCGGGATGGAGCCCATTAAATAAATAGTATCAATGTGTGTTGTCACTGTAGTGGGGGGAATGGGGAATTATTATTTTTCTTATTTTTAGAATAGAATATCTTTATTGTCATTGTGTATCCCACAACAAAATTAAGTGCTGTCCATAGTGCACACTACACACAAGTAAAAACCACAAGTAAAAAACCCCCAAACATAATATACATACAACCTTCACATTCTGTTCATTATTGCGCTGCCCCTAATGCACTTCAATGTTGCAGTATACAGTAGTATTTAATATGGTTACAGCTCTGGGATAAAAACTATTTTTCAACCTATTTGTCTTTCTTTTTATTATCTGCCAGATGGTAATAGTTCAAAAAAAAAGAATGTCCAGGATGAAATGAGTCTTTAAGAATGTTTTCAACTTTCCTAAGACAGCAGGAACTGTACAGTTTATTGGGGGGGGGGGGGAGAGGAGAGGGCAGCCAATAATCCTCTGGGCGATGGTAATGACCCTCTGGAGCGCTTTCCTATCTGTTTCTTTTATATGGAGTTTTATATCTGTGTAAGCCGCATTGAGTCACCATGTGTGAATAGGCAGCAATATAAATATTCTAAACAAATATATACAAGATTTCCATTTATCAGAAGACAAACTGGGAAGGTTGCTTACACCTCCCCCATTAGTTAACCTTTGGACTTTTTATAGAGATGTGAGAAGTTTTATATCAAAGTATATTTTACTCTTTATACTGCTTTCATCTTCCCCTTAAAATATTAACAGAATCAACAATGTCTGAGAATCAGTGTCTCTCCTAGATAATTGATGGTCAAGCTGAAACTAAATTAATCAAGTAAAATATCAATAAGATAGCAAATGAGAAAATCCCTTTCTCAAACTTACCTCAAACCCCCAAATAAGTTACCCAGACCTAATCCACATATCAAAGAATAAGATCTGCAAACACAGAGTTAATTAAATTAGGTCTCCCAGAGGAATTGCATGTTCACAACATACACACACACACACTCACGCACACGCCTCTCAAGTATCACCCTAGAATCAGCATGTGACACACTGACAAGCTCCCCCTATAAAAATCTCCTAGTGTACACCATTTCTTTACAGCCTGTCCCTAAAAGCAAACTGTTTGCTTTTAAGAATAAATATTTTTTCTTTCCTCACAGCTGCCTGGATCTCATTTTTATTTATTATTACACAGCCCTGGCTCAAGTTGGAACCCCAAATTATTCTTCTGACAGAGAGTCAAGCATATTTTCAAAAAAGCATCTATCTTATTTTCTAAGAATTTATCTACAGAACTGAAAAAAAATCAAAGCAAGGAGTTTTGTGGATAAGAACTAATGAATTTACTTGAACATCAAGAATTAATAACAAATATATATATTTCTTTGGCAGTACAGGTAGTACTTGCTTAAGTCCTTAAGGACTGTCCTGTTTAGCAACAGTTCAAAGTAATGACAGCGCTAAAAAGTAATTTTACAACATCTCCTTGCATTTATGACTCTTGCAACATCAGGGACTTTGCAACTGATGGACATTTACAACCATCCCAGTGTCCCATGATCACCATTTGTGTGCTTTTCCAGCTGGATTCCAAGAAAAAAACTCAAATGGAGAGGCCAGCAATAAAATCCCAAGTTGTAGTCAATGTCTCACTTAACTGTAGTGGAGTAAGGCTATTGTGGTCACATGATATGTCACTTAACAACTCTTATCACTTAATGATGGAGTTGCTGATCCCAACTGTCATTAAGTGAAGACTACTGTACCTATAGCTAGACACTATTACATAGCACAGTACACAAGTACAGTGCCCACTTTATGCTTTTCAATTCTGATGCACAGAATACTTAACAGAATCACAACCTTGGATTAAATGGCAACTGGAACTAGGACTGCTGTTGCTACATCACTTAGTAATGACAGTCCTGGTAGTCCAGGTTGCCATCATAACCCAAGATGTGAGGGTCATTAAGTGGAAACAGTGGGAGACCAGGTAAGGAGGGTGGGTGAGGGGTACTGTAGGAGGGTGCAGGAGGCTGTGGGAGGCTTAGTGCAGGCAGCCCCCAAGTTGGAGGCTAGAGGAGGAAAGTGTCGAGGCATGGTGCAAATATAGAAAAGTGAGAGTGTATGAATGGCGTGAAAGGGCATGAAAACAGGACTGGAGTGAGTGGCAAGATACAAGGCAAAGTGTGTGTGTGTGTGTAGCACAGTGAAACATGAATGCAGGAAGCTGTGAGAATTTACTAGAGCAACGTGCAACCTTCCCTGCCAGCTTTCCCATTGACTTGGCATGTGAGAAGCTAGGGAAGGTCACAAATGGTGTTTTGTCAGTTTCGGATTACTGAAATATGTTCACCCATGCATTTTTTCTTATGCCAAAGTTATTTCTACTTTGCTATCTTTGGGGGTAAGAAATATTACAATACAATACTTAAAACCACTAAGAGAAGCAATATGATGGGTGGAGATTCAGTACTATTAATATGCTAATGATAAAGGTAAAGGTTTTCCCTGTCTAGTCATGTCTGAATCTAGAGGGTGGCACTCATCTCCATTTTTAGCTGAGGAAGCTTGGGTTGTCTGAAGACATTTCCGTAGTCCTGTGACCAGCATGACTATACACTGGGGCACATGGAACACTGTTACCTTCCCTCCAAAGTGGTACCTATTTATCTATTCGCATTTGCATGTTTTCAAACTACTAAGTGAGCAGAAGTTGGGTCAAGGACAGGAGCTCACCTTGTCGCCAGGTTGTCAACTTTTAGCTGACAATCTCAGAGTCTGTAATGACTGAGCCATTCTGTCCTTCATGCTAATGATACTCAATCTTATTCATTATTCATTTACTTATTCATCATATTTCTATAGTTGCCCATTTCACAGAAAAGTGATTCTATAAGCAATAAAACATTTGTAGCTTAATAAGCTACAAGGAGAGAAGCAATCTAGAANGCTCCAACACTGGAAGTTTTTAAGAAGAGACTGGACAGCCATTTGTCCGAAATGGTATAGGGTTTCCTGCCTGAGCAGGGGGTTGGACTAGATGACCTTCAAGGTCCCTTCCAACTTTACTATTATTATTATTATTATTATTATTATTATTATTATTATTATTATTATTATTATTATTATTATTATTATTATTATAAGCCTCTTCAACTGCCACCTTAGGAAACAATCACAGATTAAGTAAAGAGATTTCAGAAGTAGGAACTACAGTCTTATCAAACTTGGTTGGATTTTATGTTCTATCTGAATAATACTAGATAATAACCTGGTATACTTCTTATAAGTGATAAATTTTCATATGTATGCTATCTGACTTTTTATCTACATCACAGGTGCCAAACTCACGATGTCACGTGACATGTCATGACGTATCGCATCTTTTTTCCCATTGCCGGCAATGGGGTGGGCGCGGTTTTGGCGTGACGCATCCAACCTGCGGGCCGGCAGTTTGACACCCCTGATCTACATGGTAAGATTTTTTTTGTATTTTCTATATTTCTTTCTATGTATGTATGTATGTTTATATGTTGGAATTATGTCAGCGCAGCTACCTGATATTGTAAAAGAAAAAATAAATGAACTAACAAAATTTTTTTGGGCATCTAACATTAGGCTCCCCCCCCTCCAAAAAAAGTGGTTACAGCTCATATCACAGATTGCCTCATGTCCTGCTGGATTAGAATGTATGTAAGCACCAGCAAATAAATACATATTACACTTTTAGCACTTGAATAAAAAAAGGCTGGTTCATAACAGGGATTGGAACAGGTCTGTATCTGCTGCTCTAATAAAATTTGAGCATAGTATTTTGTTTAATATCCTTAATCTCCTTAAAGTATTTTGTTTAATATCCTTAATCTCCTTAATGACATATATGAATATCCCACTAATTCCTTTCTTCCTGTTGCAATGCTCCAATTGGTTGTCTTTTTCATATATAACGTTTGGTTACTTTAATCAAAACAGACATTTTCGTTTGTTATCGACGAATTACTTTTGTAGCGGTAAAAGAACAATACAGTATAGAAAAAAATGAATTATAAACAATTAAGAAAATCACGAATGTATTGAAACGAATAAAGATTTCCTTACAACACTACGTATATGTATATATATAAATATTTGTGAAATTCTTATAACTATTATATTAGATTTTAAGAAATGCTCTTATTAGGAAGCTGACTTATAGTAAACAAAACACTCTAATTATAAAAAGCCTTTGTGAAAAACTCCTGAAGGATTTCTTTAAATGGAATTGTTAGCTAAATAGTAAATGCAGTTCAATTTAACTAAATATATATACAGTCCTCAACTTATGACTATTCGTTCAGTGATTATTCAGTTGCAGTGGCAATTTCTCACACACCCCCCAGTCACAATTGCATCTGGGTATTTGGCCAGTGGCTCATCTTAACAATTTTTTGCAGCATCCCATGGTCATGTGATCACTATTTGCAACTTTTTCTGCCAATTTCCACTATTTATTTTTTGTTTCCTGCAAAAATGCCCATTGGGGAAAATTGATTTGCTTAATTACTTTGGTGTTTGCTTTATGACCACTGCAAACAATGTGAAAAATCAGGTCCTGTCACATAATACCTCAATTTATGACCATAATGACTTACGACCGTAATTCTGGACTCAATTACAATTTACAGCAGTAAATTGAGACTAACTGTAAGGTGACATACATAGGGTACAGATCCTTATAAGGACTCTGAGCAGTGTTTTTGGTGCATGTGGCAGACATTATTACTTAATCTCTATTCTTGAATTATTCACAATATATCTTGGAAAATAGGTTCAACTGCATCAGACTGTCAGCCAGCTAGTTATTGGGCCCAGTGTTCTGGATCATGCTAAATCCACTATGGAATCTGAGCAAGCAAATATGACATGCCTACATTCAGTAACAAAAAATTCTGTTAAGAACAACAGAAAGAAAAGCATTTTCTTCTATTGATCTGGAGCTTTCTGCATTTAGTTTTAATGGACAATTCCAAGTTCTACAAATATGTAGAAGAGAGAGAAAACTTTTGTCTACATTTTCCATATTACGCCTGCTTTTGCAAATCTTCATAATATCTCTCCTCACCCACCTTCCCTCTAAACATAAAAAGCCCTAATTGCTGTACAGATTTCCCTCAACTTATGGCCACAACTGAGATCAAAATTGCAGTCACTAAATCATGTGATTATTAAGCAGGTCATTGCATGAATGGATCCAGTGAGTTAGAACAACTTTTAAGACAGACCATGTGATTATTAAGTGAAGCAAAGCAAATCTGGCTTCCCCCATTGACTTGGTTTGTCAGAAGCTGGCTGAGAAGGTTGCAAATTGCGATCATATGGCTGCAAGACACTGCAACCAGTCTGAAATGTGAACCAAGTGCCCAAATTGTGATCATGTGACCAGGGGGGTGATATAATATCAAAGGTTAATTATAAGTCACTTTTTCCAGTGCCATCATAATCCCGAACCATCATTAAACACATGGTTGTAAGTCTAGGACAGGGGTGGGAACCTTGGTTCTTTTATGACTTGTGGACTTCAACTCCCAGAATTCCTGAGCCAGTTGAAGTCCACAAGTCATAAAAGAGCCAAGGTTCCCCACCCCTGGTCTAGGAGAACGCCCCCCCCCAGGTTGCGTGTAGGGTCTGTCTGGGGAGTGCAACCTGATGAATAAGCCAGCAGACTCTAAATTATACAGCAGGTAATTAAAGTATTTATTGTATTACAGGTGATCTTATGACATACAAGTATGTTTAAATGTTCATACAAAATAAATATCATTAAAAATAAACTTTGTAAAAAAATATAAACTTGTTTAAACATGGTTCAGTAAAGATTTACTTCCAATTCAGTATCTTCATATGCTTCATAGCTGTACCACATTTCTCTGAGTTCCAGAAGTACATGAATATAATTTGAATACTTTGAGGTTTGTTTACATTTTCTTCCTCTCCATTGTTGATTCTGAGATCCATTGACCTAGGAGTCAGAAATCACATATTTCTAAGTATTACTTGCACATTATATGAATCACTAAAATAAGTCCTGTTTTCTAAAAAAAAACACAAAAACCCAAAACCCTGTCCTATAGTTAATTTTTAGTTGAACCTAGTTCTACATGTTCACTCAAAGCTGCTTTGTCTTCATTTCATTAATAATTACTAGCACGATTGTATCATGAAATTGATCCATCAGTCTAGATCTAAAAATGTGATTAATATTGTGCCAGTTAGATGAACCTTGTGTTCTTCTGTTCCTGAATCCATGTAACATTTCCTACAATTTTGTTAAATTTGAGTTGTACTTGACTATGGATGGCAATAGCACTTAGACTTATATACCACATCACAATACTTTAAATAGTTTACAGAGTCACCGTATTGCCCCCAACAATCTGGCTCTTCATTTTACCAACATCAAAAGGATGGAAGACTGAGTCAACCTTGAGCGACTCAGAATCAAACTCCTGAAGTGAGCAGTGAGTTAGCCTGTAGTACTGCATTCTAACACTGCACCACCATGGTTCTTGATTTCATGTCCATCCAGTTTGGTCTAGTGTAGGGATGAATAATTAATTTTTCCAAGGGGCCACATGAGAAACTGGAACTGTTGTGGTCAGCCAAACTAATAGGGCTATGAAAGTGCATAGGCATGCATGAACACACATAAGTAAATTGGAAAAAAAATAGCAGTCGCCTTGAAAATAAAAACAATGCCATTACATTGCATGCATGACGTACTTATTTATATTTCATTTCTAATTTCAGATTGACATCACATGGAGTGGACAGTGACAACCAATGGATCACATATGGCCCATAAAACGCCCAGGTCTGGTCTAGTGGTTAAGGCACAAGGCTAGAAAGTGTGAGACCATGTGTTCAAATCCTGCCTTGGGCATGAAAGCTAGCTGAGTAACTTTGGGCTGGTCACTCTCTCTCTCAGCTCAACCCACCTCACAGAGTTGTTGTTGTCGGGAAAATAAGAGGAGAAAAATGTACTGGATATATTTACTGTCTTGTTATTTGTAAAAAATAATAAACAAGGATACAAATAAATTCATATAGCTTTCTTGCCAATAGAAAGAAGTAATTTGCCTCTGCTATTTTTGTGAGAGATTTTTTTAAACTTTCCTTTCTAACCTACAAGCCTGAAATTCTAGGGAGGGGGAGCTGTTCCCAATTAAGTACCAACCAGGGTTGAACACTGGGCCCTATCTAACAAAATGAAATTCAGGGTAGAGAAAAGTATAATTACACTTAGGCAAGAAAAACCAAAAGTACACATATAGATTGGGTGAAACCAAGCTTAATAGCAGTAACTGTGAGAGGGATCTTGGAGTCTTAATGGACAATCAATTAAATATGAGTCAACAGTATGCGGTGGCAGCCAAAAAAGCCAACGCAATCCTAAATCGCATTAATAGAGGGATTCAATCAAGATTACATAAGGTACTAATACCACTCTATAAAGCCTTAATAAGACCACACCTAGAATACTGCAACTAGGTTTTAGTCTCCACACTATAAAAAAGATGTTGAGACTCTAGAAAAAGTGCAGAGAAGAGCAACAAAGATGATTAGGGGACTGGAGGCTAAAATATATGAAGAACGGTTACAGGAACTGGGCATGGCTAGTCAGGTGAAGAGAAGGACCAGGGGAGACATGATAGCAGTGTTCCAGAGAGGAGGGGGTCAATCTATTTTCCAAAGCACCTGAAGGTCAGATATGGAATAACAGATGGAAACTGATCAAGGAGAGATTCAACCTAGAAATAAGGAGAAATTTTCTGACAATGAGAACAATCAACCAATGGAACAGTTTGCCTTCAGATGTTGTGGGAATTTCATCTCTGGAAGCTTTCACGAAGAGACTGGACTGCCATCTGTGAGAAATTGTATAGGGTCTACTGCTTGGGCAGGGTGTTAAACTAGATGACCTACAAGGTCCCTTCCAACATTCTATGCTATTCTGTTCTATTCTATTTCTATTCTCTTCCTATTCTCAGACCACCACCACCTCCAGACAAAGCAAGCAGATGCTGTAAATTTACTATATTTTAAACTTTCTATACCCTTCTGTGGTCTCTCATGTGGATTATGTGCACTAAGAAAAACTCTAAATTCTCTAACCGACACTATACATTAACTGCATACATTGATAGAAACATGGTAGGACTTAGTTGCTATACAACTAAGTTGCTATACATTGTGGCCTATAAGCCACAATGCCACTGTCCGCCACGCAGGACAAACCTTTACATCTCTGATATAAAACGCCCAAGCTGAATTCTGCAATGCTAAGTAAAGCTGTTTTTCTCCTGCTCGGCTTTATACTCTTCAAGGGAGACCATGAGAAAAATGTTTAAAAATGTACTTTTATACCTTAACCTTAAACATTATTTGCTAGTCAGTGAGCCTTACTCTTCGCAGGCAATCAGGATATTGTTAAGATTCAAACCTATGTGCCTCTTCTTTCTTTTTTTTAATCCCAAAGCACGCATACAGAGGGTTGCTCAGTCTTCTTCCCACCCTGGTAAAGACAGCGCATTTGGTTGAACCTCATTTGGTGGTAAACTTTATCTGGAATGGATTCAGCTTCTAAATCTGTGAACAAAGTTCTCTTTTCCTTCCCCAAGTATTCCTTTCTGGCATCGAAATCAGGAATTGTAGATCAGACTATGTCGCAACTACGCGACAATTGCTATAAACAATTGTTTTCAGCCTTCTATTCATTGGAAGGGCGGCTCCTCGGTTCAATAAGCATTATTTGGAACATCGTAAGCCTGCTTGGCGCGGATTTTCTAACCTCTTTGACAGGCCGTCCTTTTACCTTGGAGTTGCCGTGGCAGTGTTCTTTCAGGAGGATATGGGTGAAATTCCAGATCTGCGATGCAGCTAAGCAGGTTTTAGTGAAGTGGTAGATGCAACCCAATACTTCAGCCTGGCGCTTATTCCGGGAGGGAAGAAGAGAAGACAAAAGGGTGAAAAGAATCATTAAGCCGAAGAATCCCTGCAGACTATTGGCCAAGAACTGGCTGCTCCCCCCACCCACCCCGTGCAAACTCCTCCAATGAGCGCCCAATCTCATCAGCGTATCAGAGGTGCGACAGAGAATTTGAAAAAAGGTGGGGTTAGCTTTCAGGGATTCTTTGACTATAGGAAGGTGCATGCTCCACTTGAATTCACTTCTTAGTTAGCTCCAGGTAAGCTTTGGGATCCTGCCAATTATGTAGAGCACCAAGGAAAAGAAATCTATGGATTAATGCGGGATAAAGAAGCTCCGAAGTTTCCCGTCATTTCACTCTTCTTCTTTGGAAAATGGTTTTTTTTTTTTAAATAGAAATTTCCTTCTACCATTTTAATTTACTTTGAGCGTTTAGGTGCTGTTTTGAAAAATGTGAAAAGCGTTTTGGGTACTGTTAGTAGCCAAGGGGGTTGGGACCACCAGTAATCTGTTAGTTTTCTCTCTCTAATGCTATGTACTGAATTACAGGATGAATTACAGTGGTTTAAAGATGTACAATTTATAATGTTCAGAAGGCTGCAAAGAGAACAATAATGGATTTGTATTGCGG
The DNA here is from genome assembly GCF_001527695.2 of Protobothrops mucrosquamatus. Taxonomy (NCBI): domain Eukaryota; kingdom Metazoa; phylum Chordata; class Lepidosauria; order Squamata; family Viperidae; genus Protobothrops; species Protobothrops mucrosquamatus. Next base: position 92,233 of record NW_015389005.1, read on the forward strand.
TTAGTTAGTCCTTCTCCCCTTAAGCACTTGAAATTCTGTTTTCCAAGTAACATAAAATCTTACCTTCCATATACAACAGTTCTTAATATGTTGTTTAATATTACTTGCCTAGAGAGGAAGAAAAAAATGTGTGATATACATATAGTATGATCCCCCACATACATTTTAAACAAGAGAGTTAAGTATTGATAGGAAAAAAATACTATGCACATAATTATACACCAAAATATTCAGGGAATCTGTCCAAGCCATAAGGAATTTTATAATGTGCTATGTTACAAAGTAAGAACAATAGCTTAATTAAGGTATATTAAAATGAAAGTATTACTAATTATTTAGTAACATTGCTTCTGTAATATGCATGTCTAAAAAGGGTTTCCCCCTTTCTCTCTTGGGACAATTCATTATAGATTTATGTATAGATTTATTTAAATATGCTATACATACACCAATTTATAATTGAAGCCATTTTGTAGATGCTAAATACTTCTGCATCTGTACAATCCCCAAGAGAATTATGATTCAGTTAAAGAGATGAAAAAGAATAGAAGAAAACAAACCGTGCTCAACTCCTTTTTAATAATGATCTAAAAGAAATTACAGAAGAAATTAAGTAAATGTATTTGTTTAACATTTTTTGAGAAATTTTCAGTAAAAATTGCTAGGAATACTTTACTGCCAATAGTTCCTATAGAGGTAAAATGAATATTTTTTAAAAAAATGCAGTCAGCCTAAGTCTGATGTTCTGTCACTTTTACTTTAAAATAAGCCCTTTTGAATTTCAATGAAGCTTCCCAACAGCAGTGCTTAAAACTGGACTGTCAGAATAAATTATTTCTTATTAGGGCAAATTTGATTTTAGTTATTAAAATTTTAATGTATGGAGACATAAAAACGTATGACTCTTCTTTGTACTAGTTTTATTCATTAAGAATAAACAGACATTTTCATTTTTGGTAGAAAATTCAGCACAGCCTGAATTGTAACAGATGATGGCGAAGCTATTTTCTCTTGAAGATGCCACATGAATTTTAAGTCTTAAGACATATATCTGTCACTGACTTCAACTATTGCAGACACTGTCTAATCAGCTATATCTATACATTCTCCCCTTATCCCCACCAGTGCCATACCTCTAGCATACTTTGATAGTCCGTTTTAATAGCTGTATGGTTACATAGAGTGAAATTGTAAGCTCCCACAAGAGAAGCATAGAAGGACAATTGAGCCAAGCCAGTACAATGCAGAAAAAAAATCACTTTGGAAGTTACTGTAAGGAGGAGAAAAAAAACAAACATTAAAAGCAATACCCATGATCTATCTATTGCATATACACCTTAATCTAAAATATTAGAATAGAATTTGCTAGAAATAAAAGAATGAAGCAGTTGTGTTCCCATTCTCAAAATATGAGAAAATCAAATGCATCCATTTACCCATGATGACTCTTAGGAATATCAGTTTGTTTCTGATTTCCCTGCAGTAGGATCTCCCTATATATATTTACCTTTATGCCTATGAGTATTCCCCATTTCAAGGTTATAGTAGTATTGGATGTCTCATCCTTGCCTGCAAATAAATAATTCATAAGTAGTACATTTCCCATTACTAATGTTCCTAGAAGTAGATGAAACAGATATACAAATAACACTAAATACCAAGCAATCTTGGACAAGCTACCAGAAGGGGATGATTCTTTCAGGAACTTAATTTTTTTAAAAAAGTTTTAAAAATAGGTAAAGAATCTGGATAATTATATCTACAAAGCTGAAATGGGGGGGACCCTTCAAAAGCACCCAATTTACTTTAAATTTCAACTTTAAAAGTTCATATATTTTTTTGCCACTGAGGTTAGCTTTGCAAATTTTTCAAATTGTTTTGGGTTAGGGAGCAAAAGCTCTCATTATCAAATATGTTGGAGGGTTTTTCCCCCCCCTAACCCTGCATGTATATATGTGAGGGGTCCCTGGTTGTCTCTGGACTTCTCACTAGGTGGTGCTGTTACACTTCCTGACAGATTGAATGAATGAAGTGAATGTATGATTTGGCAATAAGTTGGTAAGTTGGGCTGAGAGAGAGTGACTGGCCCAATGTCACAGAGCTGACTTTCAGAGCTAAGGCAAGACGTGAATTCACAGTCTCATACTTCCTAGTCTTAACCACTGGACTAAACTATCTAAATCTTCAGTTGGTATATTATCCTCAAGATAGCTTTGTGTGGGGGGGGTTGTTTGTTTTTTGTTTGGTTAGCACAGCTACAAATTTTGTTTTGTGTGTCTTTAGAAAAATGCAGCACATTTACATTCTTATATACCAGAAAATATTTTATTCTGTCTAGTTGAGAATGTATTTTTCCAGATTGCACTTCTATTAATTAATCCTACCTAATATTTCTGTAACTGATTTTTTTAATGAACCAGAACAGATTACAAAACCTCCATAAAACCTGTTAACATCAAAATTGCCTAGTATATCTCTCTTCTATTTTCTGTTTGTTGTGTGCTGTGCAGATAGAAAGATAGAAATCGAATTGACTTTAACAGCTGAAATTTCTGTTTTTAAAAGTGTTGAACAACAATTATTTCATTGTTACATCTGGAAGCTTTGGGGGTCTATGGTATAACTCAATTCCTCTATCTGAAAAGATCTAGTTTGCACATACGGCCTTTCTCCATCAGTCCAACCCAAGAATAACATCTGTTAAATCTAACAGTAAACCAATAAATATGTTCCTTTGCTGAGAATTTTGTATCTCTTTTTAAAATAAACCAACTGCCAAACACAATTTGATATGCTGCTTTCATTGAAACATGCAAACATGCTTATCAACAATTATTCAATTTAAATATGTTGGCCTTTTTACAATCAATTTCTTCCATCAGTAACTGATGTAAAATATTATACATAGGATATGTTTATATAAATTACATGGAAGTCAAATATAATGGAATGTTAATTATGAACACCTGGAATTACGTTCCTGATACATTTTGATATATAACATATAATAATCATATATGCTAATTATTTATATGCATTACGTAAACTGAATCAGTCTACTGACAGTTTAGCAACAGTTTAGAAACAATCACAATATAACAATTGGAAGAACTATGGGAATGAGTCAATAAAATTCCAAGTTTCAATGAAAAGAAAATGGATACAATATGTTTTATAGGTGGTATACAACTCTGTCAATAATTGCCAAGATAGACAAATTATGTACAAGTAGTCTTTGACTTATAATCACAACTGAGCCCAAAATTTCCCTTGCTAAAAAAGGCAGTTGTTAAGTGAATTTTGCCCCATTTATGATCTTTTTTGCCCCAGTTGTTAAGTGAATCGTTGCAGTTGTTAAGTAAATCATGTAATTAAGTGAGTCGAGCTTCCACCATTGACTTTGCTTGTCAGAAGGCAGTTAGAAAGGTTACATATGGTGATCACATGACCATGGGACAGTGCAATTGTCATAAATGTCAGTTGCCAAGCGCCCAAATTTTGATCACATGACCCTGGGGATGCTGCAAAGATCATAAGTGTGAAAAATGTTCATAGGTCACTTTTTCAGTGCTGTTGTAACTTTGAATGGTCACTAAATGAACCATTGGAAGTCAAGGACTACCTTTATGGCCACAAATCAAGATTTAAATTCTACAGTATATTTACTCATACAATGTACTGAACCAAAAACCTATTAATTACATTTTGGTTTAATACATTGTAAAATCCAGTCAAATTTTCAATAGAGATGGACCTCAATAAACAATGCCAATTGGAACTGGAATTGCCGTCATTAAGTAATGTGGTTGTAAAGTGTGACATCATATGACTCTGCTGCATAGCCTCAGTAATTCCAGCACTCCAGGTTGCTATTGTTAAGGGAGGACTTTGCAGGTCGTTAAGCTAGGATATCATGTCGCCATTTGCAATCTGCTAGCTTTTCCATTGACTGCTTGCCAGAAGCAACAACATCATAATAATCAAGTGCCCAGATTGTGATCACGTGACTGATTGTAAATACCATTTGGTTGGCCCTGTTGCAAGTTTGAATGGTTGCTGAACAAGTAATTATTAAGCAAGGACTATCTGATATCTTTTGATAATGAAAACAGGTATGACCACAGAAGCTCTGCATTGTGGCATATGTTTTCTAAGTACTATAATTTTATCTATGACTTAGTCAATAAAATTCATACCAGTTCAGTCCAGTTGACCAACCATAATAAAAAGGAACAATTAATGTCACTTCTTCAATATATTGCATCACTTTTTCATTTGTTATAGCTAATCGTGACCCCAGAAAAATATGCCAATGGAGATTTTGTTTAATTGCATTTGTTAATTCAATAGTCAGATTTCAACAAGTTGCATTTTCAAAATATTTTCATCTTCCGTGAGAGTGGTTGGATAGCATTGCAAAGGAAGATCTTTTATATGACAACAAAGATGGATTTGTGTTTAATGGCATGCTAAGATGAACACATGTAATAAAATAGGCATTCAAAAAGTCAAGTCCCATTGGCCAATCATTTATTAATTTTTCTTCCCAGAGAAAATCTTGCTGTACTTAGGAATGTTCAAAGGTTGTGTGTCAAAAAAAGAAGGAAATATAATAATCCTGAAAATATCCTTGAGAGACAGGAAGATCAGCAGCAGCAGCAACAGGAGCAGCAGCCTAGGCAAAGGTCAGATAAGAGGCAATTTAGCTTGCAGAAATAGCAATAGCACTTAGACTTATACAGTATACCACTCCATAGTGCTCTACAACACTCTGATTGGTTTACAAATGTGAGCATATTGCCCCCAACAATCTGGGACCTCATTTTACCGACTTCGGGAAGATCGAAGGCTGAGTCAACTTTGAGCCTGTCAGGATGGAACTCCGGCTGTGAGCAGATTTAGCCTGCAATACCGCATTGTAACCACTGTGCCACCATGGCACCACCAGAAATAATGGGGCGTGGTAAACACTGTATCTTGAAGAGATCCTCCCTAGTTTTTTTGGACTATAAAAGCAAGGGAGGAAAGATGTGCTTTGGGATTTACAAGATTCTGTTTCTGTTACTTTACAATAAAGGGGAGTTCTAGTTCTCAAGGCTGGTGTTTTTGGTCTGGACTACCTCTAAGGGCTGACATGAAGTATTTAAAAAGAAAATGACAACCAATTTGAATATTTAATGTAGTTTATACAATAAACTGTCTGGGTCTGTAGCATCCCATTGTATTTCATCCTCTGGTTTCTTACATAATCAGAAATGGGTCTGGAAAGTGCAAGGTAGAGCATGAAGGAAATGGATTTACTTCTGCTCTCCGGTCATGTATATTTCAGGCCTGATTGAAACTGCTCATTTACTTCTATGTGGATTTATGGTTCATGAAGAAGAAATTGGGGGAAAAGTCAGTCTTTCTGTCAGTAACTAAAAGTCATTTTCCCACACCCCACCCATCAGAACTTCTTACTGCAAAAATAGTGAGAATGATTCACAGAATCTTCAAGGGAAAAGAGTGGGCAGTCCCAGGAATAATGATTTAATATTTAGAAAATTGCCTTTATATTTAAAAAATATAAATTCCTTAAATAGAAATATATGTCAAAATTAAAAGGTCTTGTTAATAAAAACAGTACTCACATTACTTCTTATAGTTTTGCAATTCAGGACTGTACTTTAAGCAATTTATTTTGCAGCCATAGTGATGTTCTAATCCTATCCCATAATATTCTCTATTGGGTGGCCGTTTAGTATTCTGTTTTGTGGAATTGATCAAGTAGTGTTTTACCCTTATCCGGCCGCTGAGTTAGGGTGGGCAAAAATGGTTAGGCTTTGTTATCTGATGTTTGAAGGGAAGTCAGATGACTGGCAGTGTTATAAATAGAGGCAAATATCAGGAACACAATCGGGAAAGCAGGCTGATAATTTCCAGCTGATTGAATGTTGGATAGACATAAGTCAGTAAAGGAGAAGGACCGTCAATGGCTGGGTTTATCGTAATGTTAAGCCACAGACAAAATACACTATGACTTAGCACAATGTATGTGAATCTCTACTGAGTGGATTCCTACGTGCTTCTAAATTGATTTAATCCCAGATTGCTAAATAAATCATGATCTGAGTTGATTTATAAATTGTGGTAAGCTATAGATCACAGTGACAGTGGCTCTACTTGTCTGATCTCATTAAGTAGAGATCAGCAAGTCATATTAGTATGGTTTGTGAGGGCTTTATATGCACATCTCTCTTTATATATGTTTACATGCCTTTAGGCCAGCTAGGTTCTAGTCCTCCAGGCTTTAAAAAACACAAAACTTAATACATTTTAGTACCATAACAGTTCTAAAGTATTTAAAACTGAATTGCTATTAAAAGCTTTCCATTCATTAAAAAGTTTAAATGATAGTTTTTTAAAAATAAAACTCTTGTCTGTAAATGACCTATTACCACTTTGTGGATGTGATACCATCCCACAAAATAAGAGGCTATTTTATGATGTGTGTGGCTTCAAAAATTATTTATGGTTTTATAATATTCTCTTGTTCTTCTAGAAAAGAAAAAAAAATGGAGAAATATGCTTTCCTGGCAAACTTTAGCCTTCATCTTTTATAAAAAAATTACCTCTAGCCAAAATGACAAAGTTTGTCCTCCCTTTTGTTTTGGTTGAAAGATGTGATTACATTTTCTGATTAATGGATCTATCCTTTACCCTATTTTTAATCCCATTCTCTAGTGCTGTTGTTTGTGGTAATAATCATATAATCCTTTTATTATATTTATATGCCACCCACTTCTCAACAACTCTGAGCATGAACAGAATAAAATAGGTTCAATATTCTTATGCTCCTATGTGGGTGAGATATTTTTTTATTTATTTGTTAAATTTATTTACTGCCTATCTTGCTGCGGGGCTACCCTAGGCGGCCTACCACAATAAAAAGGAAGGAATGAAAATGAGTGTGAACAGAACAGAAATAAGATAATAGAATAATACATTAAACAATGAAAAAGAAACGAGAAATATCACTACATGATTACCAAAAAAGAAAGATAGACAGGTAGACAGCAGAGAACAAAGGGAGAAGGTGGAGTCTGCCATCAATCCAGCAACCACCTCCAGTGTTGAACTCCTCCATTTGGATCCCAAATAATCCTCAAATAATCTTCAAATCTGTTTTAAAACAATGGGCTGGGGTCCCATTACTTTACAATGTAATGTTTGATTTTCAATCTAGCTCAGTATATGTATACATTGTTACTGTGGCTTCACATCCATGATTTAGGGCAGTGGTCCCCAACCTTTGAGATTTGGCAGCCTGGATGGAGGGGCGGGGGAGAGGGGAACCAGACTGGGAGCAGCGGGCTGGCACGCATATGTGTGTGCAGCTCAACTCACATGAGTGGCGGGCTGGCGCACACACACAGTTGAGCTGCAAGTTGAGCTACGTGCACGTGTGCACCAGCCTGCCACTTGCACAAGTCAAGCTGCATGCACTTGCGCATGTGCTCTGGCCTACTGCTTGCAGGCCCGGTTGCAAATAGACCACAGCCCGGTAGTGGGCAGTGGGCCAGAGGTTGGGGACCCCTGATTTTCTTCCTAAGATGGAACTAGAACTCACAGTCTCTGGCTTAGCACTTTAACCATGACATGCTCTCAACTCTGGCTTAATTAACAATTATAATTAAGCAGCATTGCAAAAAGTATGAACCCGTGCACTATTATAATATGTTTTATTATATTTTATTTTACTGGTGGGGTTATATAATCATTATTATTAAGGCTGAGTATAAATGCGCACACAAAGAGGGTTAAGCTGACAAAGCAATTGTGCAAGCTGAAAATATCAGGGATGCTTTAATAAACTGAAGAGATATGCTTTAGATGTGCTGTATACCCTGTCTGAAGGATTTGTGCAACTTTACTAACCAGGGCCAATTCTGCTTTATTTTTCAAAATCAGCTAATAGCCTTGTCTTACTCTCTGGCTGGGTTATATAGCATTCTTTTCAAAATAAGTATTTTGAGATAGTAAGATTACAATACTTTCCCACTATTTCTTTTCGCCATTGGGCCCATCATTTTGACTTTTTGTTGGCCGATAAAATGTAATTGTTAATTGTGAAGAATAGAGAAGACAGCCTGTGTGATCACTGCCCTTTTCCTACACAGCTGACAGAGTTGGTTCTGATATCTCTGTGTTGAGAGACACAACAGGGCCCCTCTTGGCATTTTGGAACAGATTATTTACAGGATGAATTCTTTTAGCAGCTGTGTATATGCAAATGCTTACATGTCAAGACAAGAAAAATAAACCCGTCTTTTTAAAAGATGCATATGCTTTAGGCTGTATAAAAAGAGCTCAATACAAAACAATTTCAGCCTTATTTTCAATCCAATCTCCATCTCTAAGGCTAGTATAGCCTATTCATCAACTGGGATTTGATTATAGGTAGTCCTTGTTTAGTGACCAAAGTTGGGACCAGCATTTTGGTTGTTAAGTAAAATGGTTACTAAGGGAAACTATAACTGTGCTGATTATTTTATTTCAGATTCCCTTTGCCTTACAGATCTGTAAAGGTCATAAATTTCATTTTTAATGTGTGCCATTGTTCCTACAGTGACAATAATCTGTCTGTCTGTCTGTCTGTCTGTCTGTCTGTCTATCTATCTATCTATCCATCTATCTATCTGCAAGGATTGGCTAAAAAGTTACTTTTATATCATTGTCACTAACTGCAAATGGTTGCTAAAAGAAACAATACTAAAAGAGGACTACTGTACTTTGTAGATAACTCAGAAATAAAGCCTCAGTGCAAACTATACATATATAATACATATGTAAATCACCTAGAGTTGCTTGATAGTGAGATGAGTGAAATATGCATTTAATAAATAAATAAAACTAGATGCACATAAATTTGTGGCCCTTAATTAAAAAAAATACAGGCTTCGCATTACGTTTATGCTAAATTATGGCTTATCAATTGATTAAACAACTATAGGTAGTTCTCAATTTATGACCATTCTTTTAATTATTACTCAAAGCTACGACAGTAAAAAAAAAGTGACATGACAGTCCTCGCATTTATAACCATAACAGCATCCTTGTGATCATGTGATTAAAATTCAGATATTTGGCAACTGGCATGTATTTGTAATGGTTGACATCTCATAGGGTCATGTGATTGCCATTTCGAACTTCCCAGGGGGCTTCCAGGAAGCAAAATCAATGGAGGAAGCTGTATTTGCTTAGTGACTATGTGATTCGTTTAATGTCCATGGCAGAAAAGGTCATAAAATCAGGTGTGACTAACTTAATGACCGCATCACTTAGTGACAGAAGTTCTGGTCCCAACTGTGATTTTAAGTCAAGGACTACCTGTAATTGCTGAATTGAACCACATACAAAGTCTTAATGTTAAAGTCCTGACCTACCTTGTTTTGATTCAGAAGCCAAGTAGGTTTAGACTTGATTTGATGCAATGAGAAACCACAATAGACGATCAGTCTTATAAACCAGACCAGACTGTTGAAACAAAATCTAGAAGAAAGCAACGGCTAGCCATTTCCTTATTACCTCCATGAAAGTTACACAAAAGTGCTTCCATAGCAACCTCAGGCATCAAACTTGACTTAAAGGAGGCTTTGCTTAAGCCATAAACTAGCCAATCATACTTTAGCCTAGCACAGCGGTTCTCAACCTATGGGTCGGGACCCCATTTGGGGTCGATCGACCATTTCACGGGGGTCGCCAAGCAAGGCTGTCCGCCATTTTTTTTCCCTTTTCCGGCAGGTGCCTTACCTCCCTTGAGCTGGGCCAGCTGGTGGTCGGCCTGCTCCGTCTCTGTCGCTTGCCAGCTACGCCTCGGCCGGCGCAGGGGGCGGAACCACGCATGCGCGGCGCTCCCGGGCAGGGAAAGTCCTCGACTTACGACCGGTTGGGTAGTCCTCGACTTACGACCGGTTTAGTCCTCGACTTATGACCAGTTTAGTCCTCGACTTGCGACCGGTTTAGTCCTCGACTTACGACCGGTTGGGGGTCGCGGCATTAAAAAGGTTGAGAACCACTGGCCTAGCATGAATCCAGGTGATGTGATTAGATTATGGTTCAGGGTCTCATGCAAATCCAGAAAATTGACTTAATTCAGTTTCTTTTCCAGTTTGGGAGCTGTAATCCCAACAAGTCTGGGGGTTATCCAATATTGAGAGGCTGATTTTAGAAGATATTAGTCCTAAAAAAGGAAGAGATAATACAGCTAGTGCTTGACTTGCAACAGTTTGTTTAGTGACCATTCAAAGTTAAAATGGCATTGGAAAAGTGACTTATGACCATTTTTCACACTTAGAACTGTTGCAACATCCTCATGGTCACATGATCAAAATTCAGATGCTTGGCAACTGGCTCATATTTATAATGGTTGCAGTGTCCTGTGGTCATGTAGTCACCTTTTGTGACCTTCTGACAAGCAAAGTCAATATATATCCTTATGAATGGACAACCATGTCACAACTCAGAAAAATTATTACCTTTGTTAGCTCCACTTCTCATATTTTAGCAGGGATAATGCTTGTTTCTATGTCATGAAATCAGCAAAGTTTGGAAAACAAATAGTTTTAAAACGCATGAAATATAAATCAATTGTGAATAGTAACTGTAGGTTATATTAAAAATTCAAAGTGTCTGTTAGCACCTTTTTAAAACTTGCAACACTTTTTAAGAGGCATTGGCTTTTGTAAATTGCAGCTCACATTGCATTACATACTGCCATGGAGATAATCATTCCAAAGGAATTCCTAGTTTTACAAAATACTATATTAAGCTTGTTTGTCATGTGGATTTAATAGGTTTAATCTTAAGTATTGCAATATGTGTGTAAAGTTGTAGAAAAATATTTAAATTATTTCTCTGTACCTAATATTTGGAGGTAGAGATGAGGAAGGATGGAAGAGGAATGAAATCTTAGTGAACACCAGTTTATGGAAACTTATCTGACAATTTCATGACTACTTTTACTGAAAAGGAAAACATTAATACATTCTTCTATACCATACTTACACAGCATTTGCTGAAAGAGAAATAAATTAGATCCAGGATTAAGGAAAGGTGAAGTAAAGTTGCAGTCTTTATGCTAAGAGCAACTTCTTCCTCTGCATCTGGATTTGTTTACGGCCAAAATGTTACCTTCCATAGTCGATTGAAAGATGTCATACGACTTAGAAGAAATCCAGATTTCCTAAGATAAGCAAAACGAAAACAGTGGGAAAACCTTAAAAGAGAAAAACAAGGAAAATGGTTGTCTGTCTAGGATCTTGGAACAGGAGAACCATAATAATAAAGCCTTCTGCTATTTTATCTAGTTTCTACTTAAAATCCTTTTAGCCAGCCTTTTTAACTCCAATTTTTGACAACGAATTCTATAAACATGTTATCTAAATTATAGCAAATTACTTACATTTTTCACAAACAATCTTTTCCAAAGCTTTTCCTCCAGTTGGATGGTTTCAGTTTTGTTTGGTCTAGACAGAAGTTGCAGTGAGATCAGAAAGGGAAAGTCTGAAATGCTTCATTTTGTAGGCTGTGATGACCAGGATAAAGGAGTCAGTTGATTTTCTAACAATGTTTCTAACTGTTACGTTCATCTTACAATAATAGCTTAGTGACTTAGTCACTAAGTCACTAAGTGACTTAGTGACTTAGTCACTAAGTCTCCTTCCTCCCTCAAAGTTATTAACTGCAATAAATGTGACCGCAATGCTGATTCTTAAAAACTCCACCCAAAATGGGTAGGGTACGAAAGAGTCAATATTTTTCAAATCCTGACAGATAAATTTAAGATGCTACATAACAAATACTACAGATTTTTAAAAGGTCCATTAAGTCCATTTTTTTTTACAGAAATCAGAGCCTTGGAGAGGTTTTTTTTTTTTTTTAAACCCTAATGTTAACAAATGTACTTTCTTTTTTCATGCAATACATTGAATGAGTCCAGCTCTGCTATCCCTTTATCAAAATTACAGGATTTTGTCTCTTTCCACGTTGCACCCTGTGAATGTTTTGACACAAAGTGACTTGTGCAATGAATATGAATCTTGATGAAGATGAGAATTTAGAAAGCGGTTTCTGAAGAATTTTCTAGCTTTTACTGTGTTTAATAAAAGGAATATATTGAGGACATCTAGGAATTTTCTGTTTTGAACTGGAAAAATTATCCCACTCAAAACCAGAGATAAGCATCCTCTTCTTGCTAATGTATTCAAACTGTGTGGGTTGTTTGACTTAAACTTTTCAAAAACTGCAGAGGAAAACTGGCAGAACTTTGCATTGCATGTAGGTGGAGCATTCATGGATGATTCTACACTAAACATTACCAGCTGGAATTCCTCTACATATACTACGAACAATAACTTTTCATAAGAATAAACACTACACAAACATTGTAAATATAAGGGGGAATCTGAGTTCATGCTGCCTGTTTTAGTGAGTGTAGCACTTTCAATTCTTTCTGTTTTTACATTGCAAGATAGGAGGCGATACCTTCAGAATTTCACTGTCACTCTCTCAAGTAGTGTTTCTCAACTTTAGCAAATCTCAGATATGTGGACTTACCTGTCTTGAATTAGGGAATGCCAGTGTTCATGAGACCACCATTAGGAGAACATTGAACAATGGTGTTCATGGCAGGAGTTGTAAGGAAAAAGCCACCACTCTCCAAAAAGAACATTGCTGCCTGCCTACAGTTTTGAAAGACCAATCCAGAAGCTACTGGAGGAACAATCTACCCATAAGATAAAAACAGAACTGTTTGGTGAATTCCACTATTAGAACTGTTCCCATCTGTGAAACATGGCGGTGACAGTACCTTAGTTTGGGCCTCTTTGCCTGCCTCTGGACAAATATAGCTTGCCATAGTTGATGAAACTGAATTCTGAATTGTCCTAGCAAATTCTACAAGAAAATGTTTTGAGCTGAAGCTCAAGTGTCATGGTTCCGACAGACAGAGACGAATAAAGCAGAACTCTGAGGCTTGAAAATTCCTCAAAGACCATGTTTATTAGATACAAAGTATCAGCACGGTCAAAAGTGAAACCAAGTAACAATTGCCCAATTACAAGTATAATGTCCCACCCACAAAACTATGCAAGCAACTACGTTCCCCAATATTTTCATTTGGCGGGCTTTTTTATGCAATGCCCAGTCCCTGACTGTGGGAGCAGTAGATGACCTTGGTTCCCATGGGACAAAAGATTATTTTGACTAATGAAGCATCTGGGCAACCCCCCTCCCTCCGTTCTATGTGGCAACCTAGAATGAGAAGGAAAAATGGTTGCAGCCATGCTCATTGTAGAGTTGACTCAAGAGAAAATGGGTCACACAGCAAGAAAATAGTTTAGTCATAACAATCAAAGCATGGTTAAAGCAGAAAAAAGTTAATGCTTTGGAATGGCCAAGTCAAAGTCTTGATTTTAATCCTGAATAAAATGTTATGGAAGGACATGAAGCAGACAGTTCATGCAAACAAAAAATAAAAAAAACCCACCATCTCTGAGTTGAAGCAGCTTTATAAGGAGGAAAGGGCTAAAATTCCTCCAGGGTAATGTGCCGGACTCCTCAGTTCTCAGAAAAGTTTAGCTGCAGTTGTTGCTACCCAAAGACGCCATACCAATTACTGAAGAAAGATTCGCACACTTTTGCCACCCATAAATATGTAGCTTTGGACCATTTTCTTCATTGATAAAATGAACAATATTTTGACTATAATAATAATAATAATAATAATAATAATAATAATAATAATAATAATAATAAAGTTGGAAGGGACCTTGGAGGTCATCTAGTCCAACCCCCTGCTCAGGCAGGAATCCCTATACCATTTCTGACAAATGGCTGTCCAGTCTCTTCTTAAAAACTTCCAGTGTTGGAGCATTCACCGCTTCTGGAGGCAGGCTGTTCCACTGATTAATTGTTCTAACTGTCAGGAAGTTTCCCCTTAGTTCTAGATTGCTTCTCTCCTTGATTAGTTTCCATCTGTTGCTTCTTGTCCTGCCTTCAGGCGCTTTGGAGAATAGCTTGACTCCCTCTTCTTTGTGGCAGCCCCTGAGATATTGGAACACTGCTATCATGTCTCCCCTCATTCTTCTCTTCATTAAACTAGACATACCCAATTCCAGCAACCGTTCCTTATATGTTTTAGCTTCCAGTCCCCTAATCATCTTTGTTTTTCTTCTCTGTACTCTTTCTAGAGTCTCAGCATCTTTTTTACATCGTGGTGATCAAAACTGGATGCAGTATTCCAAGTGTAGCCTTACCAAGGCACTGTAAAGTGGTATTAACACTTCACATGATTTTTATTCTATCCCTCTGTTAATGCAGCCCAGCACTGAGTTGGCTTTGTTTCACTGGGTTCTCTTTATCTAATTTTAATACTTGTGTGAAGAACAGAACATGTTCTAGGCCATATTTGTACATTTGGGAATTCAAACACATTCACAAACTTTTAAGCACCACTGTGCGCTGATTATGGGACCATTCATGATGTCTTTTGTGTTTCGTTTTTGTTTTAATTTATAATTGTCAGCCTTTTAGAATCATCAGGAGTATGATGTAAATTGTATAAATAAATAAATGCTGCTTCTTGAGGAGTTTGTCTTTTTTGCAAAGGATTTATATATCTGTGGCATATGGCATTGATCCCATAACAGGAATCCAACGTCTGGTGCTCAAAGGAACAGCTAGCAGCTCTTAGACACTCTGCAACAGGGCTTTTCAACCTTTTCACCCTTTGTACCATTTTTAGGATATGGCAATATCCGAGTACCACCAGTCACCTAGAAAGGTGTCAAAAACTTGATGACCAAAAAAAAAAAAAGGAAAAAAGTGATAAAGTACAGGTAGTCCTCAACTTACAACAGTTTGCTTAGTGACTGTTCAAAGTTACTATGGCACTGAAAAAAGTGTCTTATGACCATTTTTCACACTTATGACAGTTGCAACATCCCCAGGGTGAATCTACATTTGGATGTTTGGCAAATGATTCATATTTATGATGGTCACAGTGTCCCAAGATCATGTGATTCCCTTTTTGCAACCTTCTGACAAACAAAGTCAATGGAGAAACCAGATTCACTCCTCCTTTTATATCCCCTCTTCTCTCCTCCCTCTTTTATATCCTCTCTTCTCTTCCCCCCTTTTATATCCTCTCTTCTCTCCCCTCCTTCTTTTATATCCTCTCTTCTCTTCCCCCCTTCTTATATACTCTCTTCTCTCCTCCCCCTTCTTTTCCGTGCATCTCCAGCTGACTCCTCTCAAGGCTGTGCTTTTCCGTATCTCTTTTGCAGTTCCCTTCTCTTCCCCCCCATTGTCTTTTTTTCCCTCTCCCTCTCCCACCAAAACCTCCTTTTATTGCCTCTTCACTCTCCCCCCTTTCTCTTCTGTGTGTGCCGGAAGTGCCGATCCTGAGCTCCTGCCGAGCCCCCATAGCCCTGCAGAAGTGCGCGCTGATCCTGGGCTCCTGTCCAGCTCGCTCACTCATCCTTCCCCCGAAAACAGGCCACTCACTCGCTCACCCTTCCCCCCAAAACAGGCCATTCATTCTGTCTCTCCTCACTGCTTTGCTAAGAAAAACTTTTTGCTTTTCGCTCTTTCTCTCCCTCTCCTGCCAAAACCTGCCCCTTTTATACCTTCTCTTCTCTCCACCCTCCTTTTCTCTTCCAGGTGTGCCAGAAGCTCCAATTACCATGTTGCCAGGTGTGCCGATCCTGGGGCTTCTGCCAAGTTCTGCAGCTCCAGCTGATCTCCTCCAGGTCTGTGCAGTGCCGCTTTAGCTGGTTCCCTTCCCCGCTACATATGGTAGGGGTTGCGTACCATCTGCCAGGTGCTAAAGTACCACTGGTGGTATGCGTACCACCAGTTGAAAAGCCCTGCTCTACAATGTCTTCCAAAGGTAATCCACAATCCTAACCTTTCCATCTATGCTATTTGTAGCATAGATATACTGCATGGTGGCACATTGGTTATAATGTAATATTGCAGGCTAACTATGCTGACTGCCAGCAGTTGGATTTTGACCCGCTCAAGGTTGACTCAGCCTTCCATCTTTCTGAGGTCGGTAAAATGAGGACCCAAATTGTTGGGAGCAATATGCTGACTCTGTAAACCATGTAGAGAGGGCTATAAAGCACTGTGAAGCAATATATAAGTCTCAGTGCTATTGCTATCGTAGAGTCATATTCCATGATAAAAATAATAAATCAATCTTAGGATCGTGTTGTTGCTTCTTTTGTTGCTTTGTCAAAGTCCATGTTTTTCTTAAATTTGTCTTCCTATTATTTGCCAAGAAAAGAATTCCATGCATAAAATAGGGATATGGGAAGCTGCATATTATACCAAGTCGGCCATTAGTTCATTTGAGCCAGTGCTGGCTTTACATTGCCTGTCAAGAACTCTTTGACTTTAGATTTTATTTTTTCCCAGATGGTCAGAGGTTAAACCTGAATCCTTCTATGTGCAAAGCAGAGACTACTTCTATAGAACAGAACAGAACAGAATAGAACTTGAAGGGATCTTGGAGGTCTTCTAGTCCAGCCCCCTGCTCAAGCAGGAGAACTTATACCACCTCAGACAAGTGACTGTCTAGTCTCTTCTTAAAAATCTCTAGTAATGGAGCACCCATGATTTCTGGAGGCAAGCTGTTCCACTGGTTAATTGTCCTCACTGTCAGGAAGTTTCTCTTTAATTCCAAGTTGTTTCTCTCTTTGTTCAGTTTCCAACCATTGTTTCTTGTCCTGCCCTCTAGTACTTTGATGAATAATGTGACCCCTTCTTCTTTGTGGCAGCCTCTCAACTACTAGAATACTGCTATCATGTCTCCCTATTTCTTTTTTTCTTTAGACTAGCCAGACCCAAGTCCTGCAGCCATTCTTTGTATGTTTTAGTCTCCAGACCTTTGATCATCTTAGTTGCTCTTCTTTGAATTTTTTTCAAACTCTCAACATCTTTTTTATGATATGGTGACCAAAATTGACTGGAGTATTCCAGGTGTGGTCTTACTAGGGTTTTGTAAAGCAGTACGAATACTTCACGTGATCTTGATTCTATGCCTCTGTTTATACAACCCAGGATTGTGTTAGCTTTTTTGGTTGCTGCTGCACAATGCTGGCTCACCTCTGAGATAACACTTCTTAGAGTCACTAACAAGCCTTCCACAGAAAGTAACAGTGGAATGTAGATGGTGTTGTTTTGCACACCAAGTTTGTGGAGAAATGGATATATTTAGCCAAGGTTTGAACAGCTCTTCTGTTGACAGCTCTTCTGTTTGCTCTTTTGGAATGAGGGAAATACACTACTCTATGAACAAAAGGTTCAGCAGAGACCAAAACAAAAACGAGGCAGTTATTATTTCCTAACATTTAAAAAAAAAAGTCTTTCAGGAAGAACTCTTCTACATCATGTCTAACAGTCATTGTTAGGAATGTTTATTTATAGTCTGAAACCATAGGAACAGGAAGAGACCTTTATTACAAAATAGAAAAAAATATAACTGCATATTTTGCCTTATGATATCTTGATTTCTAGCTGGGGTGGAGATTGGGTCTTTTTAAATAAATATAAGAAGTAAAGCTGAAGAATATGGTTTATCTCAGTGGTTCTCAACCTTTTTAATGCCGCGACCCCCTACCGGTCGTAAGTTGAGGACTAAACCGGTCGTAAGTCGAGGACTAAACCGGTCATAAGTCGAGGACTAAACCAGTCGTAAGTTGAGGACTACCCAACCGGTCGTAAGTCGAGGACTTTCCCTGCCCGGGAGCGCCACGCATGCGTGGTTCCACTCCCTGCGCCGGCCGAGGCGTAGCTGGCAAGTGGCAGAGACGGAGCAGGCCGACCACCAGCTGGCCCAGCTCAAGGGAGGTAAGGCACCCGCTGGAAAAGGGAAAAAAAATGGCGGACAGCCTTGCTTTGCGACCCCCGTGAAATGGTCGATCGACCCCAAATGGGGTCGCGACCCATAGGTTGAGAACCGCTGGTTTATCTGAAAGGGGGAGCAATTGTTTTCCTGAAAGACGCCCATGGTTCTCACAGAAACTTTTTTTTTTAATTTTGAAATTGGTACAGGTAATCATTAACTTATAATTATTTGTTTAATGACCTTTCAAAGTTATAATTGCACTGAAAAAGGTGACTTATGACCGGTCTTCATTCTTATGGTCATTGCAACATCCCCATGGTCATATGAGGAAAATTCGGGTGCTTGGCAACAGCATGTACTGCCATTATTTATAACAGTTGCACTCTCCTGGTATCATCGGATCACCATTTTTATACCTTTCCAACCAGCTTCTGATAAGAAAAGTCAATGGGGGAAAACCAGATTCACATAATGACTGCATGATTCACTTAAAAACTGCCTTAAGCATGAAGTCAGCTGGGTGACTTTGGGTGACTTTTTTATTCTTTTTCCTCTGTATGAAGAATTGTAAACCAATTTCCAAAAGTGTGAAGAAAGCACGGACTGGTTTGTGTAACCACCAGGAATCAAGACTAACTTGAAGATATAGATAATAAAATGTAAAACACAGTCCGCAAAACTTAAAATTAATGTGAAATAAAATATAGCCATAGTGTGTCATATAGCCACCAGGTTTGTTAATTAAAGTCAACATTTGTTATTTCATAGTTGATTGACTGGTTAATAGTGGTAATGCAAGCATTTCTAAATGTTTTGAAATTCAGGCATTGACTTCTTCAACTGAAAAGCACACACATTCATAGAGAATTTCCAAAGGTCTTAAGGAAGTTTACAAAATATATAGATGAATATCAGCTACTCTTAATTTTTTTAAATGACAAGTGCTGCCAATGTGATATGAAGTTCAGATGGCTGAGAATGAGGCTAGCAGATATGTAAGTTCATGCTAGGGTCACCCTTGCCAGCTAAGTCAAAAGGGGAGGAGAAAAGAAAAGAGCAATCCACAACTGGATTACTCACAGCAGGTGAGTAATAGCACAAATGTAGGAAAACATCCCACTTAGGAGAAATCACTCCAAAATCAAACCTAGAAAATGGCAATAGCAAACAATCCTGCATCATTGCCAAGGAAATAGCCCTTCATGGCATAAATATTTTATTTGGGTATGAGATAAATTGTGGCTGCTCTGAAAATGTCACTGCTTCTGGGACAGAGTCTTGTGGCCAGGGGAAACCAATGGGTGGAGTATGAGCTCCGAAATTCTGAAAGATGATCAGGGAGTGATTGGAGGTGGGGGGATGGTGTGGGACCAAGGGGGTTGGGAAGCAGGCTCAAGGTCTGAGGGGACCCAATGGGAGGATGGTGGGGGGGGGGAGGTAAGCATGGCATCCCTGTGGTCGACCATAAGGACGAATCCACCAAAATTTTGTTCATGTAACTGTGGAGATGCTACAGCAGCCATAACTTTGAAACCAACTCACATACATAATTTATTGGGGAGGGGGAGGTCTGTTGTAACTTTGAACAGGCAATCAGTCATAAGTCAAGGACTACTTGTATTTTAAATCAGATGGCTACATGGTATTCAGGGCATGAGGCTAATGAAAGAAAGAAAGAAAGAATAAAGTGGTAATGATATTTAAAAGTATGCTAAACTATAACCTGTTAAATTATACAATCATAATTTTGTTTCAGACGTGTTTGCCCATATGACTGAGACAATGATGGAACAAACTGAAGAATTCTATGTCAAATTGCAATGGCTATTAAATGCAGCATCAAGAGAGGACATAGTATTATTTTGTGTGATTGGAATGCAAAAGGTAGAGAAATTTGCATGATATAAACACAACAATGCAGGGCACACATTAATAGAGTTTTGAAAGATAATTCTTAGTTTATTGTTACTATGTGTTTTAAGTAATATGCATGCAGACTTTATACCTGGCTATACAGGTGTATAGCCAAATGGATTACATATTAGGAAAGAAAGTTGAGAAGCACAATTCAGTGAAATCACTTCCGGGTTGTGGTGCAAAGTGACTTAATCTAACAAAATAAAAACTATAAGCATGCCAGCAAGATTTGATGTGGAGGACATAAAATCAGAATAAGGTCAATGTTAACACACTAAAAAAGACAAAGATTAAGCCTTGGGCAACAATAAAACTATTCAGCAGCTGAATGAATTATTTCAATATTAAGGAAAAGGTCAAAAAAGATAAGTGAATCAAGAAATTCAATAAAGAAGAAAGTGAAACATCTCAAGGAAAATCAGCAAAAATCACAGCTGGTACACATAAAAGAGGAAGGGCTTGGTTTGCAATATTGTGTTTGGCATCTTATCGGTTTTGACCCTGAACTGTAGATAACCGCTGGCAGAGGCTTGCTTTGATCCAGATCTGAGCCTACAAATAAATAGCAAGGAAGGTTAAAGACATCTAAAACAGGGGTCCTCAACTCCTGGTCCGTGAACCGGTACCGGGCCACGGCATGTTAGAAACTGGACCGTGCAAACAAGCTAAGCCCCAACCACAGAATATAGGCAGCACATGAAACCACAACCCCTTCAGTCCACAGAAAAACCTCTCTCCATGGAACAGATCCCTGGTGCCCAAAAGGTTGAGGGCCACTGATCTAGGAGACACCCAATTGAATGACTGCTGAAAAATATGCATTCAGTTTCTGTGTGATATGGGCCAAGACTCTCACTTTTCTGGTTACCTAAAGTGCATAGAGTAGTGTTTCTCAACTTTGGGAACGTTAAGATGTGTGAAGGGCATAGGCTTCAAGCTGGTTGGGGAATTCTGAGAGTCTATACATCTTAAAGTTCCCAAGGTTCAGAAGTATTGGAATAGAGAGTGCATTCTGGAATATGATCACCATTCTCTTGCATTTTTGTATCTGGGAAGTAACAGACAGTACAGGCAACTGGGAAGATCAGGGGTTGAATGGGTCAGTGAAATATGCTGGGGTAGCAACTGGATAGACTATGGGACCATGCATACTGTACTTTCACTATTCACTTTGTCCAAATATTGTGTTAACCTAACCTGGAACAACCCCCACATTCCTGATTTATTTTTGTGATATCATAGTAAATGAACCCACAATGGTTCAGTAGAACTTGCAGGATGCAATCAATTGTTTTAGAATCGAAATGAAACATTTATTCATTTGTTTACACCAGTGGTCCCCAATCTTTCTGGCTCTATGGACCAGCAGAGGCAGCAGTGGCAGAGGGAGGGGATGGTTTCATATACGCAATCTAATCCCGTGCATGTGCAAATGAAGCTTTGTGTGCTTGCCCAATGCTTGTGTGGACCAGTTTCCAATGGACCATGGACTGGTAGCAGTCCGGGGATTGGGGACCCCTGTCCTAAATAATTCCCTGGGATGAATGGTTTTATCAGTGGTTGCTAATATTTCATTCATTCATTCATTCATTCATTCATTCATTCATTCATTCTTTCATTCTTTCATTTATTTTCTGTTCTGCCTACCCCCTATAAAATTACGGACAGATCTCAGCAACAATGAAAACATAGCAATATAAATCATAACTCATCAGAGAAGCATTGTAGCAGCAATAAAACAATTTAAATAACTGTAACAGCATTTGATCAAACAACAAACTACATAGAAGACATTTCTTTTCAGGATGTCTTTGTCTGTGCAGTGGCTTTCTAACTTCTATCTTTCTAACTTTCTTCTGTAATGAGGAAGAGAGGTAGTCTCAGAAGTGAATCTGGAGTCAACAACAAATAATGTTTTGCAACATTGGAGAAAATGTCCAGTGTTAGCTATCACTGGTGTCGTGGTTCCGATAGATGAAACCAATTAAAAGAACTTCAAGGCAAAAATTTCTTCCTTAAAGAACATTTTATTCAGGAAACAAAGTATCGGCACTTACATAGTTGAACCCAAGACTAAAGTTCCCTCCCCCCTGTTACAAAGTAAGAAGTTGCAATTCCCACCCCAGAAAGGCTGTCATAAATCGCATTCACCAATTACTCCAAAACGCGGCCTCTCCTCCCAACTTTTCAACCCGCCAAAATTTTTTCTAACAGTGACCTTGATTCTCACACAGTTGCAATTGTTATGGCTAACTGAAACAACTCAAGCATTCCCCCCCTTCCCTCCTTCTACATCTGAAAATACCAAACAACAGAAAAAAGCACGATGAAAGCAAAAGGTAAAATGGCTACAGTTTCTCAGTTATCACAGTGCTGACATCCGGGCCCCCCTTAACAGAAAGGAGAAGTCCTGCAAATCAAACAAAAGCATAAGTTAAGGATTTTCCCTTGGTTCGTTCAGATGTTTATCATAAAATTTACGAATTTCAGCTTTTACATCAGTACATTTCACCCAAGTAGCCTCTGATAATGGGTAGCCCTTCCACTGCACCAAGTATTGTAATTTCCCTTTATACAACCTAGCATCGAGAATACTTTTTGCTTCATAATGAGTCTCCAGCCACCACAAGGGGACCAGGGGCTTTCTTGGGAGGGGGCCTCAGAGTCGATTCTCTGAAAGGTTTCAACAAGCTGCAGTGAAATACTGGGTGAATCTTCCCTAAGAGTCGAGAGAGCTTTAATTCTACAGTAACTGGGTTTAAAATTTGCCCTATGGGGAAAGGTCCCAGGTATTTTGGTCCCAATTTTCTGCTAGGCAATTTGAGTCTTAAATACTTCATGGACAGATAAACCTTTCCCCCCACACAAAATGACCTTTGGGGTGCTCTGTTCTTATCAGCTTGTTTTTTATATGTCTCTGAGGCTTTTTTCAAAGCTTTCTTTGCATTGTCCCACACTTCCTTCCAAGCTGACATCCATTGATCTAAAGTCTGAGAGACAGGTGGTTCCTGGTAAAATCTCAATGGCGCAGTCATTCGGTCTGTGGGGTGGCAGGACATCGCATTCCTTTTCACTAAACACTTCTGCCAAGTCTCGATATTCGCTGGGAGTGATTGGCAGGGGGAGGGTGGCTATTTTTATCGTATCGGTTGGTGGCTTCGTCTTTCCATTAACGTTATGGGAGGAACTGGGGGGAGATGGCCCTATGGGTAATCTCAGAGTCCTCATCCCCTTCTCCCACCAGATAAAGGGTTTCCACTTGTCTAACCAAGCTTGACCTAGAATCACTGCTTCAGTCACTTTTGGAGCCACCACAAATCGGATGAACTCCCAATGTTCACCTATTTCTAGCCACACCGGTTCTGTTAGCTGGGTGATTAAGGTTCATCCCATTAAAGATCCATCTGCTGTTCAAATTTCATAGGATTGAAGAGTAATCTCACCCGAATGCCTAGTTTGCGAGCAATCGGCAGGCTGATAATGCATCATGAACACCCTGAGTCTACCAACACCCTTAAATCCATTTGAGCTCCTGTCTTTGGTACCATAAATTTGGCAGAGAGGGAAAAAGGTGGAATAGGTTGACTCACCATCAGGTCACTCTCCCCCTCGCCATCGCTGTCATAAGGAGCCAGTGCGGTGGCCGGGTCGGCTGGAGTCTCAACCTTCTCTTGAGTAGGCGAGGTGACTTGGGCAACTGTTCCTGAGCGGTCCAATTTGACTTCTCTCTGGCAGACGGCTGGCTTACTTTTCTTTTCTCTGGTGGGGCTGAGCCGCTTTTCTGCTGCAGGAACGGGACAGGGCAAACTGCTGCCCGGTGACAAGGCTGACCACATCTAAAACATTTGATCAGTGAGCCCGAAGATGGTTTTGGAGATTCTGTCACTCCTGTCACTGGGATTCATCAGGCAGGTGGTCATCTAACCTGTTCTGGCCTTGACCCAGGTCTGGGAGTTGTTGGCTTCTTATAATGGGTCAGCTCGATGTCCATCTTCACCGCCACCCTGTAGTTGGTCAGGAATTCCATGGTGGACACAGGCCTGGAACAGATTGGGGTCCAGGCCATTCTTGAAATGGTGCACCAGGGATCGTTCTGGCCATCGCTCAAGTCAACCCGCCACTCTCTGGAATTCGTGCACATATTCCTTTGCTGGTCTACCTGCCTGTTTTACTTCATGCATGTCCTTCTTTGTCTGTAAAGCTACTGATTCATCCTCGAACCTGGCTCTCAACCCTTGGATGAATAGGTCGTAGTCCCATAGCTCAGGCGCTTGTTCATTGTGCAAGCTATTCAGCCACTCCAATGCCTCCCCCTGTAGGTTTGCCGCTATGACATCAACCATTGCAGCAGGGTCTGGGTAGCCATTGGCATTTTGGTTCATGTAGGAATGCACTTGGTTCAGAAAGAAAGTTAACTTCTCAGGATCCCCATCAAACATTGGTTTGAAAGGAGGAGCTGTTATGGGTTGCTGCCTGTCCAATAAAGTGTGCAACCATCCATACTGTTGCATCAGGTCATGTTGGATGCCCCCTGCCAATCAAACCTTGGCATGGGCCCTGGGCTGGTGTAGCATCAGTGGCAGTATTCAGGGCTGAGTTGCCAATGGCTCAGGGCTCATTGGGAATAGTGGCGGTCTGGGCTGGCCTGGTATTGGTAACGATCAGGACTCTCCCTGCGCCGATGGCAGTCTGGGCTAAGGTGCCGTGGGTGCCGTTTGGGGCTCGCATAGGGGAACTGCCATTTGGGGCTAACATACCGTTCCTTACGCTCAGGGCTGTCACGACATTGAAGGCGGCCAGGGTTCAGTGGCTGCCAACAACGGTTGGGGCTAGCACGCTGCTGGTGATGATCTGGGCTTCTCCTCCACACTGGGCTTGAGGTTAAAGCTGGTGGTTTCGGATGTGGGGAGGCAGCCCTGGCCCCAACTATGGGACTGGGACTTCTCCTGGACTGGGAACGATCTTGGAGACGTTTGTCATCCCTGCTCGCTGGTTGGGTTAATGTCATGGTTCCGATAGATGAAACCAAATGTCGTTTTCAAATACGACATTTCCTTCCTCTGGCTTTCTCTGTGCTCTAAAGTGTGTCAAAACCTTCTTCTGCCTGGTGTTTCTAATTATGGTGTGAGGCTTAACACTTCCTGTTCAAGGAATCTCATGTAACCTTTTAAATGGGGCAAAATCTTCTCTTTCGCTTCTCAATCCAACTAATAGCATCAATTTTTTGATTAGGAGAATTCCACTCTAATAATTCCAGTACTAGAATGGAATTTTTGCTGTCAAAATAGTAAAAATAATCTGTCAGTTCACACCATCATATTCATGTGATGAATATTTTCCCCAAAATGTAACAGGACCAAATTTAATGTGGCAAGATAACCCAGTAGGAAAAAGATCAAGCTTAAAAGTGACTTAGATGTGATGGAGTATGCACCTTCAGCAGCAGAGAAGAAGGATTTTGTCAACTCAGAGCTTTCCCAGAAAGAGACCTGGATCGAGAGACTGTGCAGTTCTGAAATAGATGGGGGATAGTGGAAGTAGATCAGGGTAACCACATCCTAGAATCTTTCAGAATATACAGTATTTAGCAGCTTAGAATGTTATAGTTTTAGTTTGGCAAGATTCCATCTATCAGATGCAAGCAAATAAAATATTGAACTTGATTGGACCTCACTCTCAATTTTTGGCTTGGGCGTGACATCAGGTCAGAAAAAATACCCCCCGCCCCAGTGTATTCTATTGGAGAGACAATTAGACAAGTGGGTCCAAATGCTGCTTTGTGATTTCATCATCCGGCCCCTCTTCTTCCTGGTTATATGAATAAGAGTGGGCCTATATAGCTTTCCCTATATTCCTCAACATACATAAACATAGAGGGCAGAAACACATAAACATGAATGCAACACCTAGGACCCTATCATGATTAGACTCACATATGCAGTCACTTGAATTAGATTTGGAGAGAAAATGTACATGCATGCCACACACACTATGTTATTTGGTTACACAGAAGAAACTACATGTATCTTTAATGACCATTGATCATCAAGAGATTAGGAAGAATTCAGAAGCCATACTTTTCCTATCTTATCTAAGACTTGCTATGTTGCCCAATGCAATGAAATTATCCAGATGTGGTGTGGCTGCTTTCTTTCCTTCTTCCATGCCTTGTAATATAAAAATTATATTGATTTTCAAAACCCTCCTTTACCCTGAATATAGTTAGAATTAAAAAAGAGGTTCTTAAGGTGAGATTGTCAGGTACCAAGCCTATGGGAATTTATAATATTAGTATAATATTAGAATTAGCATTAAAATTAGAATTCATTATTGGCTAAGTGTGGTTGGACACACAAGGAATTTGTCTCCAGTGCATAAGCTCTTAGTGTACATACAAGTAATAGTGATAAATCATGACCATAAACAACATAAAAATACATTCATCATAAATCATAAAATACAACACTTCATCATAAATCATAAGATGCAACACTTAGTGATAGTCACAGAATACTAGCTAAGCAAACAACATAAATCATACTAGGATACTAAAAACAATATAAATTGCAAGATAGAAGCAACGAAGTTATAGTCATAAAGATACGTAATAGGAAAGATGAGAATAATAGTAAAACAGCTTTACTAAGTAATTTGACAGGGTTGTAGGAATTAGTTGTTAAGCAGAGTGACAGCATGTGGGGGAAAACTATCCTTATGTCTTGTTCTGGAGTGTAATGCCTATAGTCAGTGGTGGGATTCAAATATGTGAACAACCAGTTCTCTGTGTGGATGCCACTTCTGGAAGTCCATTCTGGGCCTGGGCAACAAAAAATTAGCTACCAGTTCTACCGAACTGGTGCAAACCAGCTGAATCCCACCACTGCCTATACTGACACCTTGAGGGAAGAAGTTGAAATAGTTTATATCCAGGATGTGAGGGTCTGTAGATATTTTCACAGACCTCTTTCTGGCTCATGCAGTATACAGGTCCTCAATGGAAGGCAAGCTGGTAGCAATTGTTTTTTCTGCAGTTCTAACTATTTGTTGAAGTCTATGTCTGTCTTGTTTGGTTGCAGTACCAAACTAGACAGTTACAGAGGTGCAAATGAGGAGACTCAATAATTCCTTTGTAGAACTGTATCAGCAGCTCCTTGGGCAATCTGAGCTTTCTGAGTTGGCACAGGAAGAACATTCTTTGTTGTGCTTTTTTGATGACATTTTTGATGTTAGGTGTCCATTTTAAATCTTGAGATATTACAGAACCTGGAAACCTGAAGGTCTCTACTGTTGATAGTGTGTTGTCCAGTATTGTAAGAGGTGGTACATGAATAGTAGGGATTCTCCTAAAATCTACTATCATTTCTACAGTTTTGAGTTTGTTCAGTTCAAGATTGTTCCAGCTGCACCACAAGGCTAGTTGTTCAACCTCCCGTCTGTATGCAGATTCGTCGTTGTCTCGAATGAGACCAATCACTGTTGTATCATCTGCAAACTTCAGTACTTTTGTATCATCTGCAAATCAGTACTTTAACAGAGGGATCTTTTGAGATGCAGTCATTGGTATATAGAGAGAAGAGAAGTGGAGAGAACACACAGTCCTGGGGTTGCCCTGTGCTAATTATACAGGTATGTGATTTTGTCTAGCTTCACTTCTGCTTCCTGTCTGTTAGAAAGCTTATAATCCATTTACAGGTGTGGTCAGGCACAGCTAGCTGATTTAGTTTAGTGAAAAGAATATTTGGAATGATGGTACTGACTGCCAAGCTGAAATCTACAAAAAGCAGTTTCTAGTGTTATATCAAGAGTCCTACATGATGTGAATTGCTTTTTGTGGTGTGGTTTCCCTGATCAACAATAGCGATTGTTGCTAAACAATTTATTGCTAGGAGAAGCCACCCACAAGTCTGCAGGTTAATTAATTGTTTATTTAATAGATTTATATCCAATGTGATATTAGATTGAAGTAAGACCCCCCCCTTCCCCAGATAGAAGAAGAAACCACGAGGAAGGAAAAATTAAATCACAAACAAATAATTAAATCACAACAGTTTAAATCCTTTTAAAAATAGAACACAAGCCTTATCTTCCTGATTTCCAGAGCTTACAGCCTCAGGCCAGCCCAAGTGCAAACACTTGAGGCTAACAAAACCACAAAGAATGCAGTCTGGCGCAAGAATGTAACAAAATGTAGCAAGACACCTAACACAATAGCTGCCACTTGTTAAACCAATTAACGAAACAAATAGATACAGAAACTAACCAGATTTGCCAACTCTGCTTCTTTTTAGGAACAGAGATTAACCCTTTTTCCTTCCAAACAAAGCCAAATAGGAAAATTATCCCATCAATAGGCACAGGATTAAAACATCACCAAACACCGTTTTAGCATGTGTTAGACTGAAAAGACCTCAGAAAAGATAAAAAGGAGGGGTCCATACCTCTGGGAAGCAAGCAGAGGTCCTCCCGGACTCTATTGAGTCCGAAAACTGAGGGGGTGTGTGTGAGGGTTTCACTAGGAAGCCCAAGATTCACCGGGACCTGGCGGAGCCAAATTGAATCCCTATATTGGGAATAGGAAACATGGGATGCTCCAGCTTGAGGGTCAGAGTAGGCTCCTCATTGGAAGACTTGCTTGATGCCTGGGACAGGAGGCAGTTGCCTGTCCAGGCAAGTTTGAAAAAGAAAAAGGTGAAAGATTTGTGAATAATGGGCTTTGCTCAGGGCTTTGCTGGGAAACCAATTTGGCTAAATAAAGGACTTAAAAGGAAAATAAAATGTAGGAACAGTGATTTTCTCTCTCTTTCTCTCTCTCCAACCACATGATATGTTTAAGACTTGTGCCTTCCCTAATTTGAGCTAACTGAGATTTATGGTGGATATGACCAGGATGTGTAAAACTAAGAATTCTGTTTTCTTTTCTGTTCTCTTTTCCTTGTCTTTGTGTGTATATGTGTGTCAAAGTCTTTGTGTGTGAGGTAAATGTATTGTATTGCTTGTTTTGTAGGAGTAGCTACATGCGCACACACACCCCCACCCCCACCCCCACACCATTCAGAATCTCAATGAGTCTATCCCCTTCACCTACCTTCAGTAAAGTTCCCCAGGCTGATTTTTGCTCTGTGGCACCAAAGCTTTGCATGCACAACTTCCTGCAAATTCCAAGGGGAGGGAATTAGGCCCCCCCTCAGGGAATTTGCAATTCATATGCTCTCACTGAGGATGTAGCAGGAAAGAGATCTCCAAAACCCAATATGTTGCACTGGTGGACTTAGAGTGGGAGTCCTAGGCCTCATTGTGTGCAATTTAATAGCCTGGCTTGCACATTGGCTAACCTCAATTGGACATCACAAACCTGGATGCACTGAACTAAGAGCTAACGCAGGCTCAGGAAGCAACCCTTGAAAATGGGCAGCCAGTGGTTATGTACTGAGGAAAAACATGGCTGTGAAGAATTTTGGGGCATGTGCTTCAAAAACCTGACTGGAAGCTCAAAGTGACATCCAACATTTGAAAATAATTGGCACAGAATATTGGATACTGTACATTTCTTTTTCACCTAACAGAACTTTTGCCCTGATTTTTAGACCTTTATAGGTTGCAAGCTCCCCTTTTGGGAGCCACTGCAGGGATTGTTTTCTGCTGTCTCTATTAGTGTCTTCCCCTTCTTACATTAACAGTTTAAAAACTTGTTTTCCCCACATCCTGGAGCCCCCATAGAAGCACCCATCAAGTCTGCCTGACCAGAACAATTTTAATCTTGTGCCATCCAGACTCTTATGGCACAAAGGGGGGATATTGTGAGAAGAATCCAGAGAAAGAAATATTTTGGGAAATATTAAAAAGGCAGAATATATTTCCCCAAAGGAATAATGGAGAAGATCTTTAAAAAGACAGAAACCATCCCCCAGAAATCAGCCCAGCCCCTAGGCAGAAGCCAGCTTTTAGAAATGAAAATTCAATAATCCTTTTAGAAAGATTGGAGCCTTTCAGCTAGAAACTGAAGAAATTAGGAAGACAAAGACCCTTAAAATCTACACCCCCCACCCAAACTCTAAGACAGGACATAATAGGATTAACCCACCAATACCAAAAGGGCACACTCAGACTCAGGTCAAAGTACATGACACAGGAAATACAAAGCATCAAGCAGGAACAGGAAATAACCTCAAGAGCCCCAGAAGGTATAAAAACCCACCACTTCACTCCATGTGGTCAGTTGTTTTTCCAGAACCATCTTTCTGTCTGGCTCTCCTTTTCAATAAACTACAAGCTTCTTTCTAAAGCAATCTCCATTTTGATTATTCCCAGCTTGGACTGGACCCTGATGAAGATTTTTCTCTCAACAGATGTCAAACAGTCCTGAAGAAAAAGACAATCTTATAGAACTCCACAATTTGTCATGAGGCCAAAGAGTGGTTAAGTAAGGCTATCTTTTAAACTTGGTTCTACAAGTACAACACTGCAGCACTGTGTCCTTTATTCTTGGACTACAGGCCAGAAGGATATTGTGGTTAATAGTATCAGTTTGAGAGTGCAATCTCACTGATGCTGAGCTATCAAGCTGATGAAAAATGAATCAGTCTCATAACCTGACATATCTCCAGACTGATATGGTTCCAAGAAAGCAGATTTTTCCCCAGAAGTATCCAAATTTACAGACCCATTAACTCATCAAGGATCTTTACTACAAATGGAACAAAATGAGGTCATGAATGCCTCATGAATTGAACTGATGACATATTAAACCAGCCCCACATTTGACAAGCATCCAGAATTCCCAAGCAACTTTCATGCTGAAGTTTCTAAAGACTGTCATAATTTTATTGCCAAGTATTGTCCCTGAGATTACCTGCATCAACAGAGACAAGGAAAACCAGAGAAAGCTGTCCCAAATATGGAGGAGCCAAAGGAAAAAAACTAACGGTCAGACCCAGACAAATGAAGAATTAGAAGACAAAGCAATAATATTGGAAATGGAAAAGACATTTTATCAACCAAGATTTCAGACCATGTTGGAGGATAAGGAAGGAAAGGCAATGGAATGGAAGATAGAGCTGTTACCAGAACTGTGGGGAATTGGAGAAAGAGGGAGTCTGTTTAATGAATATCAACGGGCTAGTTCTTCCAAAAATACTTTAACTAAATAGTTTCTTTTGCTCCAAATAATATACACAAAAATAGAGAAATAATTATTTGATGTTCTAAATGCACTGACTTGGAAAGTTAGTTGGCAAAGGAAGAAAGCTAGAGTAAGTCTGAAGAAAACAGAACCTTTGATCTATTAGAGGGGATATTATATTATCAATTAGATGTTTGAATGTGGTTAAGAATAGATTGCTAAAAATAGAAATATTATTATAACTAGATAGATAAGATTAATCAGAATATCATATTTTGGCATGAAAAGGGAAATAAGAAAATGCTAAGAATTTTGAATAAGGGAAGCTTTTGGTTACCCAAATATAACTTGTTTTGAAATTATAAATGATTGGGATATTTTGAATATGGATGGGAAATTAAAACTGAAAAAAAGCAAAAATAGAATACTGACTGAATAAATAGATATTGAATGCAAATGCAATTAAGATATGTTTTGATTAGAAAAGATATTTTAAAATGATATCATTGATATTATTAGAAAACTGTAATAACTGCTGATATTCAACTGTATATCTATTAATAACAATAACAATTTGCTTAATTGGAAAAAAATGTTTATTACCAGAAGAAGAGAAGATGGTGTAATATTGGATTTAGTTTGAAGAAGCTTATATGTACCACGGAATTATTAATGGACCCAGTCAACACATTGTCTATTAAGCACTTCTTGTAAAAATGGAAAATTAATAAAATATTTATTTAAAAAAGAGACAATCTCCATTATATCCACTGTAATCTAATATTAGATGCATCCTTGGGGAGGATGATAGATTTCCCATGAATCACAGTCCCTTCCATCACCCATACATAAATCTTGCATTTCATTTATTCATATTCCTTTTGCTTTTCAGTTTTTTCCTTAGTAAGTAAACTCATGTGCTTAATCACTGTTGTGCATTCTAATGAGAGTAAGTCCACTCTATCAATTATAAAAACCTTGATAAAAGACGTTAAAAATGATATGAAATAGATTATCACCAGTAGCTTCATGTATGTGTTAAGCCAGGGGTGTCAAACTGCCGGCCTCCAGGCCGGATGCATCATAGCAAAACTGCGCCCATCTCATTGCTGGCAATGGCAAAAAAAGTCATGATACGTCGCAACACGTCATGTGATGTTGCGAGTTTGACACCCCGGTGTTAAGCAATGGAGAGAAAGGTTGAGTCCTTGCCAATAGGATTTTGTCACAATGCTCTTATTGTTAGAAATTCTTTTCTGGCTACTTAGCTTGGATAACTACAAGAACCACTTAGTACTGGCTGCAACTTTGATTTTACAAACCTGACTCGGCAAAAAAGAACTTTCTGAAAATAAATGTGCATTGCATTTCCTGAAGACATGCACACACACAGAATTAAAAATATGCAGAACCTCATTTCATACAGTAAAGTGCAAACCTGTAGGAGTAGCTAATTTGGCTCCACTCCAGTCAGGTGTTAGATGGACAATGCTTGATCATTCTTGCTGCCCAAGGCAGACTGGTCATGGAGGAAAGTTACCAGTGGCCAGAAAAGATAGAGTATGTTCACAGCAGGCT
>NW_015389005.1:125450-127362 GCF_001527695.2 Protobothrops mucrosquamatus
ATGAGTCTCATTTAGATGTTCTTTGCCCCTAAGCCTAACACTGCTTAGGGAAAAGGCAGTTTTATGTTTCCGCCATTGTACTCCAACTGGCTTCACCCCATACTCTGAAAACATGAGGGATGCCTATGACAAAGGTTTGTAGGCTGACTCTGTGAACTGGCAGAAATCATATTGTGAGAATCAGAACCAGCAGATGCAACTTCGTTTTCTTCCACACCATCTATAGAATAATTACTGAATGGTGGGGTTTTTTGTTTATTATTAAACTCCAATGGTGCCCGTGTTGCCTAGGTGACTCTGACTGATTATGGTTCATTGCATTCCTCATGCCTTCTAAGGAGTATGGCTAATTCTTTTATTCTTCAGGTAGAAAGAAGTAAGATTTTGAGTTTTTCAGAACAGTGTGCAGGACAACAGTTCATTGATAAAAGTGTGCATCAAGGAATCCATTATGAAAGTTTAAAGTGTGAATCTATTTTAACTTAACAAACAGATATGCTTACACTATTCAGAGGTATCTGTAGGATTGAGCACTTTTGTTAAAGCAATATTGTGCTGTTGGGCACAAGTTCTGCAAGCTCTGCCCCACTCATATTTTCATGTGAAGTCACCATGCCCATCCATCATGCCAGGACAATGCTTTAATTTCTCTCTCCCCCTCCCCATATCCCCTATGTGGATTTCTCTGTAATTGTTTAAATTTCACATAGAAGGATGTTATCTCTATTATCACTCTTATCCTATTCTTTTTAGCAAAACCCAAATACAGTAAATTGTATTATCCTTTTTACCAGTTAACACTCTGTTGCATTCCTTGGGGCTCTCTAAGAATGTGATTGGAAGCACAATGATTCCTAGTATCAGCTTCCTCCCTTTTTCTAATTTTTAGAAAAAATAGCTCAGCACTTTGCAATTATATAATAGATTAGCCAAATAAATTGTTGCTTCTCTTGGACGTTCTCATAGTCACTTATCTCATGGCTACTGTTGTATATTGTGTATTGTGGAAACCATGCATCCAGGAAGCTTGAATACTATCACCAGGAAATTCCATACATTCAAAGAACAGTGTATGAATCTTAAGCAATGAGTTCACAAAAGTTCAGAAAATTATCCTATGATCTTTTAGTTTAAAGTAACTTTTAAAAATTAGATCACTTTACCTCTTTAGTAATATTCTGTTTCACTTCCTTGTGGATTTCTTCAGATTCTCTTGAGGTTTTTTCCCCCTGTTCTCCTTTTTGTGGCTTCTCTCCATGTATGCTATCTCAAGTTTTAATTATTAGCATTTATTATTATATTTCTTAGATTTATATTCTGCCTTTTCTCCAGCGTATAAGGTAGATTATAAGGGGAAATCCCTTTATCCCCATGCAAAGCATGCTATGATATGGATTGGGCTGGGGAGGGTTGATCAAAGGTCATTCAGAGAGTTTCCATGGCAAAGATAGATATGAGTCATTATTTTACTACCTGCTTAGGGCAAAAGGTGTAGGAAGAATGGAGGAGAGACTGGAAGAGATGGTTGTTTAAATACCTTTGCTTAAATGATGGTTCACTTAAATTTGCACTGCTGAAATAAATGCATCTTATCTTGCTTAAATTACAGATAAAGGGTAGGTAGAGGAAGCATTCCCAAGTTTATTTGTGTATTTCCTTGACACAAAGTGTTGTACATATGGGCCACACAACATTGGCTCTCATACCAGATGGGGTGAAAATCTAAAAAACATTTTAGTTGTTTGCTGCTGGCAAATAAGTTAAAAAAAAGGAGCATAGTATACTTGCTTGGACTCTGACAGAGACAAGAGAAAAGATAGAATTGTGGTGAAATAGTTTTCCTATGCTGGAGTCTTGAGAGTAAAGTATTTTTTGATGTGGCCATAAGAATTTATTTTCTGTCATTCCAATC
>NW_015389005.1:128067-149184 GCF_001527695.2 Protobothrops mucrosquamatus
GGTGAAAATCTAAAAAACATTTTAGTTGTTTGCTGCTGGCAAATAAGTTAAAAAAAAGGAGCATAGTATACTTGCTTGGACTCTGACAGAGACAAGAGAAAAGATAGAATTGTGGTGAAATAGTTTTCCTATGCTGGAGTCTTGAGAGTAAAGTATTTTTTGATGTGGCCATAAGAATTTATTTTCTGTCATTCCAATCCAAAAAAAAGGGCAATGATTACAGGTAGTCCTTGTTTAGTGACTGCTCCATTTAGTGAACATTTGCAGTTACAATAATTCTATTAAAGTTTACAAAGATTAAAAAACTAATGCAAACTAAGAAAA
Organism: Protobothrops mucrosquamatus; assembly: GCF_001527695.2. NCBI lineage: Eukaryota > Metazoa > Chordata > Lepidosauria > Squamata > Viperidae > Protobothrops > Protobothrops mucrosquamatus. The sequence continues at coordinate 128,392 of NW_015389005.1, forward strand.
GTATAAAAAGTAAAGAAAAGAAAACGTGAAGTGCAAACAGATAGAAAAAAGAAAATAAAAAATAAGAAGAAAACATAGAAAAGATGACTGCCCCCTCCATCCAGACAAGTATATTTTTCTCTGTAAACACTTCTTTGGCAATAAAGTCCACTTTAATATTTGTTGAAGTTTTTTTCTTGAATGTTTATGGAGATCCTCAGTCATCCAGGTCATGGTTGTCCCAAAGGTGCTGAAGAACTGAAGAAGCTTCTTGGATGAGAAGTGCAACATCTTTAAGGAAAAACAAAGAAAGTCCAGTTGCCTTTTCAAAAAAATCACCTTTGGGGTTTTTCCTTGAATATCTACATTGAAATTGTTCAGAGGTTCAGAAATGTCCACCAAATGTCAGTGAAAGCTGAAATGATCTGTAAATACAGACTACCGTAATTCTTTTGCGGGTTGAAGACAATTTTCAACTTGCCTTTCAACTCAGAAGATATTCTCTGAGAAAACCATCACAACACCGCATGAAACAAAGTGGTTTTATCATCAACTCCCAAGTTTATATTAAGAAGTTATATTAAAAGTGCTGTTTTCATAAATTTTATAATTTTGAAGGCTTGATTCAATTAATCATGAAGATAAACTAAAACGGGTGTCCAACCGTTTTGGCTTGCCTGGGCCAAACTGAGAGAAGGAGAATTGTTTTGAGACACATATAAAATATATAATATAGTTAATGTACAGTATGCAAATGCACATAATTTTGTTAAATGTTTACAATCTTGTAGCTGTTCAGGGCTGCATGTGGCCTACAGGCTGTGGTTTGGATACCCCTGATCTAAAGAGTTTTTAGCAGCCAATATTTTGTCTGTGTATGACATAATGGGGTCATAATGATAACTGATATATAATGATAACTTATATTTTTAACAATATAATAAATCCACAGGGAGAGACAAACTGTCTGTGCAACTGCTGTAGACACCCTAACTAGTTTTTTCAATGAAAGTCTATTTTCTTCCTGTTATTTTCTTCCTATTATCAAAATGCTGTTATTTTGAATTCTTAAAAGCAAACAAATAACCAGGAGGATGGGACTTTGAACACTGGACACTAGTGAAAACCAGAAAGGACCTAATATTACAATTAAAGGAAGAGTACACCTAAATTTGGCTTACTAACACAGAATGGAGCAAAATACTTTAATGGTGGTTATATTGAAAGATATTTGTGAATGGACCCAGAAGTTGATTTTAACAGTATCTGCTATTATAGACTATGTTTAAAAGATGGTATGGTTGAGGAACAGATTTTACCAGACAACACTGAAACGGATCTGAAGTGAATTAAAAATGTCAGGCTACAGGCATGATATGGAAAGAGATGCTATACTGGACATATAAATGAGACCGACTGATATCTTAATAAAACCAAAAGAGTGATCAGATAACTTTCCTTTTCCTGTTACAAAAGAGACTTGTTAAAGTTTTTAAAAAAATTGTGAAGGGAACAAAGAAAAAAATGAAAAGAAATCAAGTCTTCTTATTTGAAGGTACTAAAGATCAAGATTATCAAAAGTAAAAGAAAGGAACACAAAGTTGATTTATTTCATCAAGGTTAAAATAGATATGTTGTTATCTCTGGTAACCTTTAATGAACTTTTGCTGACCAGGACTGAACAAGAGACTTTGGGATTTGTTTACAGATAGGAGATGAGATATGGGAAGAGATCATTTTAAGAGAAAGAAATATTACTAAAAATGCTATATTTCTTGTGAGGAGGGAGGAATTTATTTCTTTATATATTTCTTTTCTTTTTCTTTACTGTAATCCTATTTTTATTTTTTCTATTTTTCTTTCTATTTTTCTTCTTTTCTGCATATATATGTATATATATTCTTTTTATTCTTTTATTTTTTGTAGTTTGTATTAGTTTTTATTTTTAATTGTAATGTTTAATAAAATTACTATAAAAAGAATTTCCATTTTCTTCAAAAAAAAGTCAGAAACCATTTTCATAATATCAAACTTACAAAGATTATATAGTAATCAATTCCTTCCAAAAACAGTTTCATCATTAATCACACAAGTATTCCTGAATGCTCTGGGTTTTATCCAGGACAGTGACTCTGATACTCACCAGATCCAAACTCCCCTCTTTGTAGGAATTCTGGGAGTTGAAGTCCATGAGTCATAAAAGAGCGGAGGTTGTCTACCTCTGCTCTAAGGTGTTAGACTTGAGGAGTTTCTGGTTCATCAAATGGGCAGCTTCTATGTCCTTCTTTGGCCAGCTCACTATACTGGCAGGGTATCTGGTGACTGACACGTATCTTGTTCTTCACATAGAGCAGTGGTGGCGAACCTATGGCACTCAGAGCCCTCTCTGTGGGCATGCACACCATGCCCCGGAGATGGCAACTGTCCCTCTTCAACCAGCCACCCGCTAACTCGCCGAGGTCCCACATGGCTGGATGCATCCCAGCACCCATGCGCTCGTTGACCTCTGTGTCCAAGCCGATGGTGTCAGGCAGCAGCCGCCCCGCCCCCTGCCTCACCTTGCTGTGACAATGGCACCCCTGCCCTGCCTCGCCTTACCCGGCAGGACGAGCCTCCTGCCCACCGCCCCACCTGCCAGAGACCCCCTGGATCTCCCCCAACCCTGCCCGGCCCCCACAGGCATCCCTCTTGAGCAACATTGAGGTGATCACGCGCACCTTGGCCACACCCACCCAATCTGCCATGACCACCACAGCCACGCCCATCCAGTGGGCCACGCCCACCTGGCACCCAGCAATAAATAAGTGGGTTTTGGGTTGCAGTTTGGGCACTTGGTCTCTAAAAGGTTCGCCATCACTGACATAGAGCTTCAGGATCTATCTTATCCTTTGGTTGTACTTGGATGTTGGCTGTTGCTCCTCATTGTGATTCCCATGAGTATCCAGGTATTTATAACTGGTCTGATTGTTTGCTGTGTGGCCTGCTAGTATTTCCAGCCCATCAGTCTTAACTACTTTCCCTCTCTTGACTACATCTGGCCACACTTTCCCAGTCCGAATGACATTTCAGTGTCCTCACCGTAGATAGGTGTCAGATGGATCAGCGAGTTGATATTTCATTCAATCTTAGCATACAACTTGATGTCAACCATGTAGAGGAGGTGGGTGATGGTAGTTTCACTCTTGAACTAGTATCCATACCCAGTCCTTGTGAGCTGGCTGAAGAAGTTCAAACCTATGCAGAAAAGCAGAAGGCACTGTAACTGTGAATTATGTCTGGGACAGGAGCTGTCCAACTCTTCATGTTCTTGACCTGCTATTGGATGTCAGTTACTGTAATTAGTTCCTGTTCTGAGAGATTGCTGTGATTTGCTCTTAAGTCCTGCCACTTTGTACTGGTATTATTTGTCTTCTCTTTTTCCCATATGTTCTTCCAGTACTGTTCAACTTCTACTGTTTATGACTTTGCTGTTACTGTGTTGTTGCACTGCAGTTGGAAGTACACCTTGGATGGTTCTTTGGAGAACAGTGCATTTATCTTCTTGGCCTTTGCTTTTCTAGTGTATCTCCTTAGCTTAGAAGCCAGTCCTATGAGCCTTTGTTTAGCAGTCTCTAGGACTTCATATCCTTCTGTAATTCCATCAATTGATTAGCCTCTCTTTCAATTGACTTGATCTTAGCCTCTAATCTTATTTTCCAGGGGGAGTATATACTGCTGTTCTTCTTGATTTTGTAGCCAAGCATCTCCAGGATTACAGCAACTCTAGCATATACTAGTTTATTGGTTTTAGTTATGGTGATAGTAGACATTGTCATGAGGCTCTATTGGCATCTTCTAGTATACTATTTCATCATCGAGCCTTGGTAACTGATCTTGAGAGTTGACTGTCCCTAGTTTATCCATGAACCTATGCCTCATATCAGCAGCTGTGCTCTGTAATGGAGAGGATGGTAGTGATATAACATAATAACAGAATTGGAAGGACCTTGGCGGTCTTCTAGTCTAACACCTGGTCAAGCAAGAGACACTATACCATTTCAGATAAATGGTTGTCCAATCTCTTCTTTAAAAACTCCAGTGATGGAGCTTCCACAACTTCTAAAGGCAACCCCCTTCCACTGATTAATTGTTCTCCTTATTTCTAGGTTAGTTCTGTCCTTGATTAGTTTCCATCCATTGCTTCATGTTTTGCCTTTAGGTGCTTTGGAGAATTCCATTTTCATGTGTTGACTGCACATCCAGTTGTTCTTCCATGTCTTCTTGAGTATGGGATGTAATTTGTAGCTAGTTTATCTTAAATTGTGAGAGCAGCTTCCTCTTCATTATTTAAAGCATTGGGTAAATAGCTGTTTCTCAGTTAGTGTGGATGCAGGTCCATCCATAGTTCTGTGATGACCCAGGGCATGGCGCAGAGGCAACATAGTCAGCTGGCAGTTCAAACTGTCCCTTTATTGCTCCAAATGTTCCCCAAATGTTCCCACATTTCTGGCAAGTCCCAGAACAAGTGACCACACACACACACACACACACACACACACACACACACACACACACACACACACTTTCAGCAGACTCTGGCTGCAAGTAGTTTCAAAAGTTTTTCACTCTCAGGCAGGAAAAGTGTGTCTATGGAACAAGCAGTCCTCTTTCAGGTTTTCGACTCATACACGGTGGCTAGAATAGCCAGCAATTTACTCAAGGCCAAGTAGATAGCAAAGAAAGGAACGTACATCAAAATCTAAGGAGTCTGTGGAAATACAAGCTTGCCTGAGAAGTTTCAGAAGAGAAACCAAAATTCAATCTGAGGTTTGGAGCACCAAATCAAGTTTGTCAGCCAGTCCAATGGTCAGAGTTTCAGGGTTTACAAGTAGAAATCACAACACAGAACAAGCGATCAGAGAGTTGTTTCCAACGTCAGCAATAGCACACAAACCTCCAATAATTCAGTGTTTGTTCCTGACAAATGCCCCTCCCCATAGTGTCTCCTTAAGTCTCAGTCCTCAGGTGTGCCTTGTGGAGATGGGGGGCACTCTCCTCCCGAGTAGTCGGGCCTACCTGCATTGTTCCTCCCGAGTAGTCGGGCCTACCTCCTTTTCTCCACTCTACGATCTTTAGGATCAGGAAGGGGTGGCCCTTGCTCATCGCCTGAGCTCTGTCTCTCATGTTCATCCTGCCCCTGTTCCTCCCTGCCTTCAAGCCATCTCAATCCTGAAAGGCCTTGGCCTGCTCTTCCCCATATTCCTCCAAAGCCAATGAAGCCTCCCCCTCGATCTCCATGGCTCCAGTTCGAGCTCATCTTCCTCAGCAGATTCAGGCTCTGACAGGGGCATGACAAGTTCCTCATATGTTTCATATATCCTCTCTCATTAGGCCTCAATTCTAGTTTCTCTTGTTTTGTATATGTACAGTTTTTTTTCAGTAGCTCACTTATGATCAGATTGTCTTGGTTCCCCAACATCTGACATGGACCTTGTTAATCTGGGCAGCATCTGAGCCAGCATGGCTTTCCTAATTTGTATCACTTTCATATTCTGAGGTAGGAAAGTGAAGCATTAGAGGGTCTTTGCCCAAGGAACCCTACTAGTAAGGTAAGTACAATACATGCACAGAGAGAGCGAGAGCGGGGGGGGGGGTGAGAAAGAAATTCTTTCTTTTATATTCAGTCCCCTTAGAATATCTTTAATTCTAAGAAATTCTTACAGTTTCTTCTAGAGGATGTTTCCCACTTACCAGCCCCCTGCCCCAGTCTGGAAACTCCTGTCCTATCCACCTTCACACATTTAGATGTATGCATAAAGAGAGGCCATCTTGTGCCCAGTACAATAATCCTTACTTAACTACTTTTTCATTTAGCAACAACAGATACGATGGTGATGAAAAAGTAACTTTATGACCAATCCTCACATTTATGACATTTACAGGTTTGTAAAGCAAAGGGAATCTGAACTAAGACCTTAAATACAGTTGTGGTTTCACTTAGTGATTACTCTGCTTAACAACTCAGTTGCCAGTCTCAATTGTGGTCACTAAACAAGAGCTACCTGTATTGGACTCTAGTAGTAAAATTAAAATTCTATTGTATTTAGTCACATTGTAAGACTTCACTCAGGACACAGAACAAAAATAATTTAAAAACTGGGAGACAAAGTAAGTTGGCTTTATTTTTATTGAGATTCAGAAATAGCAAATGTTTCCATGAAAATTATTATTTTCCACATAATGGATTTATGTGTAATAGATGTTCTTTGTGCTGCATTTTCTTCTCACATTTGACATTAAAAGATTATCATGATGATGGATTTCCTTACATTCCTGCTCAAAATCTTTTTTTATCCACATTTCCCAGCAACTATTACAATTTAACCTGGAAAATATTTACTTTGCTTGATTCAAACTGAAGCCAAGTCAGATTATGTTCCTTCAATCTGTGGTGTATACTGTACTTCGCTATTTATGGGTGGTTGAATACTTGATTCTGTTGATCCCTACATATATTAAACATAACTGTTATGAGGACATTTTTAAAACTATCTCCCAAAAGGTGTTGAAGAAATCAAAACAATGAAGGATTTTCACAAACCATGATTTTCCAATTTTCTCTCTGGTTTATCCTGGTTTGTCCAGTTTTTTCCTCTTGTTATATCCCTCAGCTTAGTCTAATCATAATGTATTCCAGAGTTATGCAATCTCTGTAGAAAAGGCTTTTGTACTTTATCAGATTCAGCCTAGCTTTAGGAAGATTAGAGAAGGGGTTTCCATTACTGATTAGAGAAGGGGTTTCCATTACTGATTCTAGCATAAGATTTTAAAAATAAAAGACTGCTTAACAGCACAATTAGGTGCTATATTGAATTAACTGTCTAGTTTATACTCTAACCAGCTAGTTCTGCACCATGATATTTTTAGGCCAATTACATATAGTTTGGTTATTCTACATGTGTAATCCTCTGACTGTGTTGAACTTCAATTATTGTGAAACTTAGTTATGCTGAGTTAGAATATTGGGAGTTGTCCAAAACTATTAATACTCACAAAGCTCCTGACTAAAGATGAGGAGTGGTTTTCATGAATTATCTTTTATTGAAAAATAGATACGTAATACTGAATTACTGAAGGTGCCAAAACTGGAGGAACCAAATGAGTAATTTTGTCAACCTAAGTCAGTATTAATCATAAGCACTGATTTCTGTTTATATTATACTTCTAAGCTGGTGATTCTTTCCAAACTTTATCAAAATGACACCTGGAACCTTAGGTGAGTCAAGGTATTCTAGTTTTCCAATTAAGGTATTGGATGAGTAAGAATTTAAACACTGCCTTCAAAGATTATTGCCACTCTTTGTAGTGACTAATGTGGCAATACAATACATTCAAGAGACAAAAATGTCTAAGACATCAATCACCTCATATCACCTGCATTCCAGAGGAATTAGTCATGCCTAAATAATGGTTCATCCCATATTACATATTATATTTCTTTTCTGGCTGCCAATTCTAGTAAAAATAAGCAATAAAAAATCTCTTTGTTTTGCCACTGCCTCTTAGTTTCATATAAAGTGATTCATGCTTCCGCCATTCATTATCTGAATGTTGATTCCAATAGACTAAGTTAGCAATATGTTTGTTAAGTGAATCTGGCTTCCCCATTGACGTTGCTTTTCAGAGTGTTGCAAATGTTGATCACATGACCCGAGGACACTGCAACCATCATAAATATGAGTCAATTACTAAGTGTGTGAGTTTTGATCACATGCCCGAGATGCTGCAATGGTTGTAAGGGTAAAAAACAGTCCTAAGTCACTAAATGAACTGTTGTAAGTCGAGAATTACCTGTACAAGTACTGGAATTTGCTACCATTGTCTGATAAAACTATCACAGACACTGGTACAATAAAGAGCCAGAGTTCCTTGATGTTCATTAAATCAAGAGGTAGTTGTTCTAGTTTTCAAAGAACATGCTTATTTTCAAACAAAAATATTCAGCTACACCAAGTTTTGGTAGTAGCTCCACTTTATGGAAACCTTTCCCTGGGTGTGGATGTGGGCCCAAGACTTTTTGCATTTTGAAGAGGTGAAAGGATTCCTATTTCATTGTGCCATTCATCCAAGTAGCTCCATGAGAGGGTAGTTTTTAAGCAAATGTATTACAGGTAGTCCTCAACGTACGACCACAATTGACCCCAGAATTTATATTGCTAAATGAGAAATTTGTTAAGTAAGTTTTGCCTCATTTTACGACTTTTCTCGCCACCTTGTTTAAGTGAATCACTGCAGTTGTTAAATTAGTAACATGGTTGTTAAGTGAATCTGGCTTCAGAAGGTTGCAAAAGGTGATCACATGACCCTGGGACACTGCAACTGTCATAAATGTGAGTTAGTTGTCAAGCATTTGAATTTTAATCACATGATCATGGGGACGCTACAAAGGTTGTAACTGTGAAAAACGTTTTTTTTCAGTGCTGTTGTAACTTTGAATGATCACTAAGCAAACTGTTGTAAGCTGAGGACTACTTGTACACAAGTTTGCATTTTTTAATTATTACTTTGCTTTTGCCCTTCACAACCAGCATCTTTCAGTGTGGCTAGAAATGCTATTTAATAAATAATAAGCAAACAAACAATTCTCTCTTGAGTATGACAGGTATTCTATACCTCCAAATGAAAGGGGTAAGTGCAAAGTCTAGTTAGTGGGAAGCTACCCATCCAGCCTAATTAGGTTTATAATCCATGGACAACAAAATTGCAGACAAGCAGGAATTTGTGGGAAAGAGCTAAAAAACTAATAACTCTTTGCTGCCATCTAATGGTAATTGTTGCAGCCCTATTTAGTAGTTCTAGGATAGGGGTATCAAACTGCCGGCCCACGGGCTGGTTTCATCATACCGAAGCTGCGCCTACCCCATTGCCGGCAATGCAAAAAGAGTCGTGATATGTCACGACACGTCACGTGACATGGCGAGTTTGACACCTGTGTTCTAGGATAATAAAGTCTCCTCTGAATCCGGCTCAACTTTAGATGACTTCATGGACACTTCCATATGTTTTTCTTGATGTGAGCCCTTTGAGGTAGGCTAGGTCAGGAAAAAGATTCCTTGAGTAATATTTAACTCTGTTTTATTTAGATAGGACCTGGCTACCTTCGAGACCGCCTCCTGCCACAGAATACCTCCCACCGACCTGTACGCTCCCACAGAGTGGGTCTCCTCAGGGTGCCGTCAGCCAGACAGTGCCGGCTGGCGACCCCAAGGGGGAGGGCCTTCTCTGTGGGAGCTCCCACCCTCTGGAACGAACTGCCCCCAGAGATCAGGGTGATCCCTGATCTCCNTTCCAGCTTGCGGGACTGGCCTAAGGGATTTTAAAGGGGTTTTAATTACTTTTAATCAGATTAGTTTAAATATTTCTTTTTAATTAATTTTAAAGGTGTATTGTATTTTTGTATTTTATCTAATTGTTAGCCGCCCTGAGTCCGCAAGGAGAAGGGCGGGATATAAATGTAATTAAATAAATAAATAAATAAATAAAATAGTAATAGAATCTTGAAAACCTAACAGCATTTTCCTTTCCCTCCTTATATAGAAAGAGTTAAGGCAGAGCCAGTTTGAGTTTCTTTCTAATATTCTCTTCCTATCCTGAACTTAAATGATAATTTGGCTAACATTGTTGCATAATTTTTTCAAGGTTATTCTTGTGATTCTTACACTTGGCAACAATGATTTCTTGAATTGAATTGAATTTCCAGTTGGCGTGTGCTTGTATGTAAGTATTTATGCTGATAAAAAAATAAAGCTTCAGCTGTTCTGAGGGCTTAAAAGACAGACTGAATAAAAACATAAAATACCATGTTAAAATACCATGTTAAATAGGCAGCTGTAAGGTGGTTGCTCAAAAACTAACACGACATGTATTAAAATGCAATTAAAAACAATTAAAAATCTTGGAATATAGAAAGGTCTTCACCTGCCTCTGAAATAAGGCTAGCGCGGGTATTGTTTGAGCCTTCTGGGAAAGGAATTCCATAAATTCCACAACAGAAAAGCATTCTTCCTTATAAAGTTTACCAAAGAGAAAAGCTCTCCCCATTATAAAGGTTGCCCTCCTTTGGGGAAGGGACCTAAAAGAGAGCTTCATTTAGCGATCTTAAAGTTCCGGAAGGTACTTACAGGAGAAGACGTTCCTTCACACTCTGGAGGGAATGAAATATTCCAGAGTTCTTTGGAACATTTCTTTTCTAAATCATTACATTCTGTACATTTCTAGTGAGAACCTGTCAAGAACTGATCAGTCACTTTGGCATTCCCAAAGAAATAATAGGATATATGTTCTTCTAGGGCAGGGGTAGGCAACCTTGGCTCTTTTATGACTCGTGGACTTCAATTCCCAGAATTCCCGAGCCAGCAATGCTGGCTCGGGAATTCTGAGAGTTGAAGTCCACGAGTCATAAAAGAGCCAAGGTTGCCTACCCCTGTTCTAGAGCATTATATAAGATCCCTCCTGATATTACTATGACTTTTAGCAATCTTTCTCTTTATTTTAGTAATGTGACTTAGTGGAATTTGGGGAGAATATAGGCAAGTTTTTTATATGGCAGTGGTCCCCAATCTTTTTGGCACCAAGGATCGGTTTCGGGGAAGGCAATTTTTCCATGTACTGGGATGGGGAGATGGTTTCAGTTTCATTCACTTGCCTGCCACTCACCTTCAGCTGTGCAGTTCTGTTCCTAACAGGCCACGGACCAGTACCAGGGGCTGGGGACTCCTGCTGTATGATACGAAATAGAGAAAAAAGGATAAAAATAAATTTTATTGTTGAACACAAAAAAATCAATTGCAGTGTCCTTTTTTCTTAATAATATTCCAAGCTGCTATTAATAAACCAGTGCTACCCTTGAATAAAGGACTTTACTTTTTAGTAATTCACATCAAGGTATCTATTACTTAAATCAAACACTCTGGGCATTGGGAAATACACTTACTTGGGTAAAATCCCAGAGCTTGTCTTTTGACACATCTTTCTATCCCAACCTCACAATTTCTTCTTGACTGATGGCTGATGGTGTTGGAACATAGCCCCCTCATTGAATGAAATAATGTGCTAAATTTTCATAGATTATTCACTGCTTCTTATTGAATTGTCTTATGTATATACTAGCATAAAATTGTTATTATTTGATGATATATCTTTAGGTTAAAATATTATTTATTGTATGATATTGATTGGATTTTAATTATGCTTTCATTTTTGGAGTTCCACAATGCATCAAGCTGTTCAATAATAGTTTAATAGCTTAACAGCTATAATAGCTTTTTAATACCCGTGTTTCCCCAAAAATAAGACCGGGTCTTATATTAATTTTTGCTCCAAAAGATGCATTAGGGTTTATTTTCTGGTTAGGGCTTACGGTATATTTCTCTAAAGCACCTGAAGGCAAGACAAGAAGCAACGGATGGAAACTAACCAAAGAGAGAAGCAACCTAGAATTAAGGAGAAATTTCCTGACAGTTAGAACAATTAATCAGTGGAACAACCTGCCTCCAGAAGCTGTGAATGCTCCAACGCTGGAAGTTTTTAAGAAGAGACTGGACAGCTATTTGTCTGAAATGGTATAGGGTTTCCTGCCTGAGCAGGGGGTTGGACTAGAAGACCTCCAAAGTCCCAACTATTATTATTATTATTATTATTATTATTATTATTATTATTATTATTATTATTATTATTATTATTATTATTATTATTGATGATCATCGCACAGTCAGCAAGATGTTCAGACTGGATTTGGCATTTTTGTCTACTTATCGAGTCCTTACCAAGGACCTGGGATAGGCAGATGTGGATGTTTGATGATATTACAGATATCGTTGCAGGATGGAAGCAGTTCCTAGTAAGGCCGCCTTTTGCAATTGACTAATGGCGAATTTGTCAATGCCAATGGTATTCAACTGGTGCTCCAGTTGTTTTGGGTTGTTTTTGATGTTTGATAGCCATGTCCTGAGTTATTCAATATTATTGACAGAGGAAACAGTGCAATAACAAATAGTAATGGTGATAATGAATCTCCTTGAAATATTCCTCTCTTGATGTTAACCTCTCCCAGTCTCTCACCATTGACCTGCAACTGTGTCTTCCATTGTGCCATCGATCTTTGCACAATTTTTCTGATATTTCTACTGACTCCTGTTATTTCTAGGCACTTGATTATCCAGTCATGTGGCAGAGAGTCAAATGCCTTTTTGTAGTCAATCCATGCTACGTTCAGGTTGGTCTTCCTTTTCTTGCAGTTTTCCAAGATCATTTTGTCTATTAGGAGTTGATATTTTGTTCCTCTGCTATTGGGGCGGTTTCCTTTCTGCTCAGGTGGAAAGAGATTGTTTTCAACTAGATGCTTTTGTACTGCATCAGCTACCACACCAGTTGTTGTTGTTATTATTATTATTGGAAATACGTTACTAAATGCATCTTTCTGGCTGACAATCTTAACTGGGGCTTATTTTTGGGGTGGGGCTTATATTGTGAGCATCCTGAAAAATCATTTTAGCGCTTATTTTCCCGTTGGGTCTTATTTTCGGGAAAACATGGTAGCTAAAGTTCTGAGAAAACTGGGGAGACCTACTTATAATAATCCATATGAAGTATTGTACATATGTAGAAGCCAGCAGGTCACATTTTTGATGGACACAACTATTGGAATAGGTAACTGATGAATTATTTCATCCCAACAAAGCCTAAATCATCATTTTTCATGACAGCATTTAGGAGGATCTTGTCAAAAAATTGATCAGCAGTGAGCAATCTTTAAGTATCTCAGGGTTTGTAAGGCTTAATGGACAGAGTGCTGACATCATCCAAGTGGCCCTGCACTATGCAAAAGGATAGGGGAATGGGTTTTATTTCCTTTCCCCCCCTACCTCCTCATATTTTTTTAATGTGTGATGGTTTTCCTTTGTTTCTGCGTTAAATCTAATGTAAGAATTTTTTTAAAGTTTTCATTTCTTTATTTATATTATTTTTAGCCAACATTTGATGTATGACTCAAAAAGGAAACACACCCCAAAAAACTATTACAATTATTTGTTCCAGAAAAAAGAATGCTACACAAAGACTTTGCTTAGGAATAAAAACTGTATAATTCCCAGAAGTTCTTAATTTTAAGGGAAGTGTGAGCTGGTTTGGTGTGGTACTTAAAAACACTAAGTGAGATATCTAAGATTGAGAATTCTTGTCCCACCTTAGGCACAAAGCCAGCTGGGTGAATGCCAGTGACTCCCTCTTAGTTCTGGGAAGAAGACAAAAGAAAATGTTGCTCAGATTGTGGCTTCCTACAGGTTAGTAATCTTTGAAGGAAGGTCAGAACTCAGGATGGATAGTAATACTGGAGATTCCCTTTTTCTGGCCCATGTCAATATTAGAGAGGTTTATTTATTTGCATAGGATACCTAATACATTAGACATCAGAAATACAATGTACAATTAAATTGGTAGTTTATATAAATGTGTTGAATCTTGAATTTAACAGAGACAGCAATATTTTATATAAACAAAATAAATATTACCTAGAGTGGGAAATGTTTGGTTTGGCAACAATATTTGTGAAAAGGGACTTAGAACTGTAATTGATTACAAACCAAATATGAGTGAACTAAGTGATAGTTGCAAAAAAGACAAATTTAATTTTATGCTTCATTAACAGAAGTGTAATCTTGAAATCTCATATAGTACTTTGTTTCTTATTGGTGTGAGCATACTTTGAGTATAGTGTACAGTTCTGATAATTTAAAAGGGAATGGAACACAAATGGAATCGAAGCAGGTGCAGAGATGGGTACTAAAGAGTGCTGTTGGCCTTGCAAGGTAGTCCAAACAGAAAGCATGCCCAGATTAACTAATTTTACTTTATTGTAAAGTTACATTAACCAAATCTTGCAAATCTGAAAGTGTATTTCTCAGCCTTTAAAGCTTAAGACACTAGAAAGGATCTCTTCTGAGATATTTGCCATGCCCTCATTGCTTCTGCAAGCTAAGTTGCCTCTTATCCCATCATCCCCTTGGCTGTGACCTCTCCCCATCTCTCAAGGTCATTCTTACATATCATTATAGGTAGTCAGTGGGCTAAAAGTTAAATCTTTATGAAAACTTATTGAATGTAGTGGGTTAATTTAGCCTGAGAAGGCTGAAGGAAAATATGATTGAAAATAACAGAAAATTGTCACATAGATATTTGTTCTTTATCATTCCAGAAAATAGGTTGCGGAATAATGAATTTTAGTTATAGGAAGGTCCTCCTGTAAATAAATTAAATTCTGATACATAACTGCAAGTTGCCATTTCTCAGAGAAATAAAGTAAACACAGTAGCATTTTTATATGTAGAATTGATATAGGCATTTTAGGGCTGAAATTCATATCCCTAAGGCTCAGCCAAAGTTAAAATTGTATTAATATTATTCTGCATAAAATGATACTAATCTATCTTCTATATAAATAAAAATGTAAATGTTCATTTGTTCAAAATCTTAAATCTCCAAAAGTTCTTCACCGATTGCTTTGAAATTTTGACACAATGTTGCATTCGAATACGCGCGTGTTTTTATATACCTACTATTATATAGATGTCACATCTGTGACAGGTAAAAACATGTTTTTGAAAAACAATGCCAAAGCATACCCACAAGCATTGTGAAATTAAACATATTACAAACGTGTGCTTTCTCTTTTCTTTCTTTTCTATTTAACCAGACTGAGCCACAGCAACGCGTGGCCGGGTACAGCTAGTATAGAATAAGGTTTATAATGCAGCAAAATTTGACAATGAAGTCATTGAAGTAAGAAAACCAGCAGTCAATAAATATGCCAGACTAGTACTTGGTAGAGAAACAATGAAAGCCTTGGAAAAGATACTCAGATGCATGTTTGTAACTACAAAGATCAGAATTGTGCAGACAATGATTTTCCCTATGACAGTGTATGGAACTGAAAGTTGAGTTTTGAAGAAGGATAGAAAGTGTATTGACGCTTTCAAAATATGCTGGAGAAAATTTCTGACAGTACCAGGATAGCCAACTCCATGGTTCAAAGAACAAATTTTGTCAGTTGAGGCACAAATAATTACAAATATTTTGGATACATTATTAAAGACTAGTAAAGTTAGGAAAATGCATCATAGCATACTTTAATATTTTTTTCCCTTTGTTTTTTCCAGCTGTTTGCATTAAGCGCACAGAAAGTAATTATAGTAACAAGGAAGCCAGCATTTTCTAAGGAATTTAGCCGTAGTAGTGCCTTAGAACATATCACTGCATTAAAGGTTTTTTTGTAGAACCAAGGATGGCATTTTACATCATTGTATAAAAATGTTCAATACCAAGTTCCTTTGAGATGATAATACTTCTATTTTCAGCATGTTTTAAAAGCTTTTTAAAAATTACTTGACTAATAATGAACAAGACTCCCAAAACCTCACCTTTTTGCAAATAGTAATACACTAAAGTTGACATAGAGCTTAATTTTTTAAAATCTGTGTACACCATTTCCAAATTAATTTGCTATAGTTTGCTACATAGGTAGCACATGCATCAACTGCATAATATTAATGTAAAGTGATACTTTATCGCACACATAACCAAATATTTTTCCAATATGTCAAACAAAATTTGTATTAATTTTTATTTAAATTTTCTCCAGAATGCTGAGAAACATATTTTGTAAACTGAGGATCCACAAGTTCATCACAGCACATTTTATAGCTTTATTAAAGCTTACAAAGTGTACAATTCCTTTAGGATTCTAGCATTCAACCTAGCAGAAGCATTGTGAAAAAATTACGTACATCTATGAGATACATTGAAAAGCTGAAATGTGTTACTGTTACCCTCTTCTCAATTCATTTGTTTGGAACATTTATTTTGGCAAAACAGTCCAGATACGAGAGAAATTGCCTGATGTCTTCAATTCTCACACCAATTCTTCGATAACTACAAAAATTAATTAATAAGGTTAACTTGTTCCATTTCAATTTCTTTTCAAAAATTATTTGATGTGCTCCATAATTCATGAGTGTATTTAGTAGACATATCCCATAAATTAGAATTTTGTACATAAAGTTTGAACTGAAATATTGTTTTGTAGAATCATAGACACACATAGTCTTTTACCACACATTGATTGCTGGAAGGGACAGGAACTTTTCCAAAGCACTTATGTATTGTAAAATACATCTTTGTACATTTTCCATTAAATCAAGCCCGGACATAGAAGCAAATAGATATCTAATGTATTAGGTTTTGAAATAAAATTAGGTCATTTTAAAAGGGAACATACTATGGACTGTAGTCCAGAGTTGTATATTATACAACAAAGAGCAACAAAGATGATTAGGGGACTGGAGGTTAAAACATATAAGGAAAGGTTGATGAAATTGGGTATGTCTAGTTTAACGAAGAGAAGGACGAGGGGGGACATGATAGCAGTGTTCCAATATCTCAGGGGCTGCCACAAAGAAGAGGGAGTCAAGCTATTCTCCAAAGCGCCTGAAGGCAGGACAAGAATCACCGGATGGAAACTAATCAAGGAGAGAAGCAACCTAGAACTAAAGACAAACTTCCTGACAGAACAATTAACCAGTGGAACCACCTGCCTCCAGAAGCGGTGAATGCTCCAACACTGGAAGTTTTTAAGAAGAAACTGAACAGCCATTTGTCCGAAATGGTATAGGGTTTCCTGCCTGAGCAGGGGGTTGGACTTGATGACCTCCAAGGTCCCTTCCAACTTTATTATTATTATATTATTATACTTATAGGTAAAAGAATTCTGCTCTACCCCCAGCTACTCCAGAAAAAAAAATAAGCAAGGATTTAAATAGCTAAAATTACAATATATGCTGTGGTTGGGAAATATAAAGATCACCAAATTCAGCCAGATTTCCCAGATGAATTTCAATTCAATTCTTGAAAAAATATCAGCAATACTGAAAGCAACCTCTCTTCTACTTTGGTCTAAAATTTGAAAACAATTAGAGATGTGCAACTATTTCAAATTCAACCCATTTGAATTCAAAATGCTATTTTAGTGTAAAACAACCGTCAAGTGGAAAGTGGGTTATTTTGATCACTTTTGAAGTGTTTTGAGTTTGAAACATTTCTGTTCTTAACTTAAAACAACACTATTCTGAGTTTAAATCTCTGTGCTTCAAGCTTAAAATATTTCCTACCTGTTTCACATTTGAAATGGAGTATTTCAAATTAATAATGGCTCTAATGAAAAGCTATGATATTGTGCTGAGAGTTATCATCAAAACATTCCGTGCTTTGTTATATATGACAAATCTTATGTTTGTCATATGTTAATATGTTATATATAAATGACTTAGATTTATTTGGAATGTATTCAACTGAATTTAACTAACCTGCATTGGAATGTATTTTGATGTTGTCTTAGGGAAGGTACACAGCTAAACTAACATCCACTTATGACATTCTTCTAAGAGCTCATATTGTGGTGAGGCAGAATTCCAATACTGTATGAACAATTCTAGTAGTGCCAACTATAACAAATATTCTTCTCAGCAATTAAGTAGAACAATTTCAACCAGTTTCCTTTTATGGAACAATTTTCGATTTTGATTTTTTTGGGAGTACCACATACTGTTTAATCAACACAATGTGGGGGGGAAAGTACACTGTAAAACAAGATTACAGTGTGTAAAAATGCCGTTCACATTTGTACTATTGATATTAGCAATAATCCTTCAACAAAACTGACGAAGTACATAGCTTTCTCAATTTATTCCAAGGCTGCCAAATTAACACTTTCACATTAACAATCTTCAGTGCAGGTCTCTCTAAGAAGAGACAAGGCTTTAAACAGGACACAGCTTTATTTCTATGTAGCTATAATTTATTTATAATAGTTATGCAGCAGAAATTGCCAGTGGAATTGTATCTACTATCTGTCATCATTCTGAAAATCACACTCTGCACAGATATATAAAATGCCTTCTAATATTTTATTTACATTTCAATATTTTAAAAGCCTGTGTTGATCTACACATTTCAATTTCCTCTTACCATAGCCTGTGTAAAGGAAATGTTTGCCTTTGTTTTTATTTATGAAGGAACCATTACTATATATTTAATCTTTCAGATTTCACTACTGTACTTATTTTCTGAAAATATAGCCAACTAAATGGCCATGTCCACTAATTATTAAGAAATGTTCTGAAGCAGTGTGGAGTAAAGAACTTTTGTAAGCTGTAGTACAGCTACATGCAGCGTGTACTGTACAATTACAGCCCCAAAACCTTTGTAAAACCCCAACATTCCCTCTTCACGTTTTATACTATTGATACAGTCTCTCATCCCTTCATACTGTGTATTGATGGGGAGAACTTCATATCCAAGATCTGTATTGTCAATGATGGTGCGTGTCCCTTGAATATGAAGGCGATGCAAAACTGTCTCCAGTGGATAAAGCATAACATCTGCACAAAGACTGGCAGCAAAGCTTGCAATAAGTTCAGGAAAATAAGCATCCAACATGTTTTGTACAGAATTAGAGTTCTCAGCTGGGAAGCTTGGAGAATTCTCTTTCTTTAGGAAGAAGAGGACCAGTTTCTGGACTGCCGAGCTGATTATGTAATGAAGAACTCCATGCAGAACTGTTGGAAAGGTCAACGCCAATAGAGGGAGTAGCCGCTTGCTATGGGGAATTCCAAAGCCCATTGCTCTGCCTATGCCCTCTTTCAGGCAATCCAAAATTCCAGGATTATCCCGAATGATTTCACTCTGTAAGAGAACACAGTACTTCAACTAGATACCCAGAATTTATGATTACTGTGACTAGTTTAAACTTATTCAGAGAAATAAACTTCTATAGAAACTATTAGATTTCAAACCTATTGTATTTCAGGTTGAATAGGCTTTGATTTAAAGAAGATGTATCCAACCCACGGCCCAGAAGCTGCAGGCAACCTTGGAGACCTATAATGTGGCTCCACAAGATTTTAAACTTTTAACATTATATGATTTATATACATTAACTATATTATATATATTTTGTATGCAGCCCAAGACAATTCCTCTTCATTCAGTGTGGCCCAGGCAAGCCAAAAGGTTGGACATCCATGATTTAAATATTATGCCAAATGGTTGCCCTATAGCTTATGAAATTATTGTTTAAAACTTCTTTTCAAAAAGGGGTGGGCTGCTTTATGTTATGCCATCCTTGGGCAATTATGATATTTATCTTTAATCATGCTTCAGGTATTTCAAGCTTAGTAGATTAAGTAGATGCTTCTTGGGGACAAAACAAAATGAATAAGCTTTGTTTTCATACAGTACTGTGACGTGCAATTCAATAGCAAACTGGCAGTATAGGTAGTCCTTAACTTACAACCATACATTTAGTGACCATTCAAAATTACAATGGCACCGGAAAAAGTCACTTATGACCATTTTTCACACTTACAACCATTGCAGCATCCCCGTTTATGTGATCAAAATTTGGATGCCTGACAACTGGCTCATATTTATGATCATTGCAGTGTCTTGGGGGGTTATGTGATCACCTTTTGTGACCTTCTGACAAGCAAAGTCACTGGGGAAGCCAGAATCACTTAACAACTGTGTTAATAATTTAACAGCAGGAGTGATTCACTGTGGCAAGAAAGGTTGTAAAATGGGACAAAACCAGTTTAACAACTGTCTTGCTTAGCAACAGAAATTGTGGGCTCAATTTTGGTCACAAGTTGAGGGCTACCTGCACTAGCTGGCTTACTCAAACGATCTTTATAAATCTTTATAATCTCGTATCACACATAAACAAACCCACTCCCAATCATCTGCACATTATGGAAGGCTGTCTTACATTCATTTTATATTATCTTCTGTAACTGATCCATGAGAATTATATGAAACTAGGTCTTCTCTGTATTCAAAATTTTAATTTCTTGGTGACTTATGCTTTACGGACCATAGTGAATCTCTAACAGTAGTAAAATGGATCAGACATAGTTTGAAAGATTCTAGAACCGTGTTTCTTAACCTTGGCAACTTTAACATGCGTGGACTTCACACATCTTAAAGTTGCTAAGGTTAAGAAACACTGTTCTAGATGATTAACAAACATACTCAATACTTGCCAGCTTTATTTTTTTATCTAAGTTCAAGATCTCTGGAAGACGGAGTAGCTGTGGGTATTTGGAACCCCTGGAGACAAGGATCTTTCAACTCTGGTTCTGGATGGAACACACAGATCTGGTGCGTAATCTGGGGGTCCTCCTGGACTCACAGCTCCTGCTCAAACAGCAAGTGGCTGTTTGGCTGATGTTGTGCCCATACCTTGTGCCCATACCTGGATTGGGAGGCTCTGCTTACAATAACTCATACCCTTGTGACCTCCAGATTAGAATACTGTAACACACTTTATATGGAGTGCCCTTGAAGACCATTAGCAAACTTCAAGTAGTCAGAATGCAAGGGCGTCAAGTAGTAACTGGTGTCAGATACTGTATATGATACATATAACACCACTTCTATATGAGCTGCTCTGGTTACCAGTGTGTTTCTGGGTGCAATTCAAGGTGCGGTGGTTTGGGACCAGGGTACCTGAGGGACTGCCTTTTTTCCAGTCTCTACCTATCCAACTAGGTCAAACAGAATGGGCATGCTGCACATCCCTTCAGCCAGAGAATGTCAATGGTGAGCTTTTTCTGCAGCATGCCCTGCTCTATGGAACATCTTCCTTTCAGAGATTAGAATGGGCCCAACCCTGTTAGCCTTTTGTAAAGCTTTTGTAAAATCTGGCTGTTCTCCCAAGCCTGAGGCACC
>NW_015389005.1:150273-165483 GCF_001527695.2 Protobothrops mucrosquamatus
GTCTAACAATTTTGGAAATTTTAACTATTTTCCTTCAGAAGCAATAGATATAAAACAGAATATAAAAGCTCAGTTCCAAGGCTATGATACTTCCAATTTTGATTCCCCCAGAATTATACAAAAGAATATGCAAATATGTATATACATAAAGACAAAACTTACTTGCACAGTTTCAATCAAACTTGCTGAATAAAAAGGCATTGCTATCATACACGTCAACCTAGAGGAATAAATACAGTTACTATTTCGATAATCAAAATCCAATTTGCTAAAGTCCAATCACATCCTTTTATTTCAAACATCCCACTCAAGAATTACCTTAAGTCTTAATCTATTTCAGCCATACAGGTAATCCTCAGATTGCCAGGGGAATTGGAACTAGAATTTTTGTCACTAAGTCATATGGTCATAAAAATGTGATGTCATGTGACCATGTCACTCAGCAATGGCAATCCCAGCAGTTCTTGTTGCTGTAATTAAGTGAAGACTGGGGGATTATTAAGCAAAGACCTTATGTGATTGCATCTTCCTACTTCCTGCCAGCTCCCCTATTGACTCTGTTTGTGGGAAGCTGGTCGGGAATGTCACAAAGGATGCTCACATGATCATGGGGTGCTGCAATTGGTCCTAAATGGCAACCAATGGCCAAGCACTCAGACAGTGATCACTTGACTATGGGAATGCTGGAGCAACCAAAAATCAGAGGCCAGTAAATGAATCGTTGTAAGTCAACAAGTATTTGTATTTTGTGTTTCTTCAAAACCATTGTATATCATTTTCTGAATGCTACTTAAATTCTTTAATTGGAAAGAAGTAAAAAGAAATGAGAATTCATTCTCAGTTTATCAACTATGTTGCATTTGTGTGTGTGTGTGCATCTATTCAAGGGAATCATCAGAATAAAATGAAGAAAACAGATTTAGTATTAAAAAAATACTACAACCTGAAAGTCTCAAGAATTTTCCACAAATTGATCCATTCACAGTGTGGGATTATCTTTCAGAATTTTCAGTCAGAATGGTATTTTTCTATAACAGGGAATTCTGGAATTGGTACTCCAACAAATCCAGATAATCCTGCTCAAATTGATGTTGCTATTCTATAATAGAGAGAGTCTTATTATGCTTCACTTTTGTTTTGCCTGTATGGTTATTAATTTGAAAGTATGATCAATCATACATACGCTTTTAGGGTCAGATGTCCTCCTATTTGCTTGGGATTCCATTTGTATGAAATTTCTCTGAAATTTTTAAAAAAGATTTCTTATTCATGCAGAAGTTAGAATATACAGAAAATCATTACTTTATGCAATGCTTACAGTAAGGAGTCATATATAATCTATAGTTAAACTGGAGAAGCATCAGTTTCCCATGGTACTCTAAATAAATTGGGGCATTATGTACACAGCAGTGTTACTGTCACATTGGGTTTTGTTTGAGAGATATAAAAGCTCGTGTAGTATAAAAATAAAGGTATTGGGTAAAATGCAAACATTTATATATCAGTTGTGAAGCACCCAAAGTTTGAGCACATGATTATGGGGATGTTGCAAGAGTCATAAGTGTGACAATTGGTCACAAGTCACTATTTCCAAGTGCCATTGTAACTTTGAACAGTCATTAAATGTATGGTTGTAAGTTGGGGATTACCTATGCTATATTTTGTTTTATTTATTAATACTTATTGGACCTTTCCACAATCTCATTACTTACATTAAAACTGAAGAAAAAAATAAGACACGCTTATGTTAAGAATAATACAGAACTGGTAATGGATGTAAAGATGCATTATAAAGGAATAATAATACAGGGCCTCAAAAGGACAAGAAAAGATGTGTATTCATTTTTATCTTATAGAGCAGAAAATCTTATTAACTGGTAATTTTGTATAACAAAGTCTACCCTTTTTTAGAATTCCCACTAATATAATTTCAGCATATATTATTATTAGTTTATATCTGAATATACAATAGATACAATGCTATACTGTATTCTTACTAGAATGTTAAAATAATTTGCTCAAAAATCTGGTTTATCCAAGAATGTGAGCATGCTGTTTTGTAGTGCTGATCCTAATCCAGATAGCTTTATTCATGTTTCTCATCATAAAACAATTATTAGAGTGGCTTATTTTTTAACTAATTAAATCAAAGAATCTTAATACAGTTATTAATATTTTATTTAACACAATGAGACAAAAAATGATTATACCTTGGCAAGGGCGTGAATTCACTGATGATCCCTTCTGCTCCAAGGGCTATACCCTGGACAATGAAAGTACTCCCCATTCCTTTCCAAAGAGCTCTGGGGCCCTGAAATTTAAGTTATAATTAGTTCAATATTGGATGTATTGAAAAGGCCAATGTTACCAAGTAATAACCTCTTTACATATTGCCATTTTATACTATTACAATATATGAGAAAGTCACAGTACATAAATAAAACAAAAACAATAACAAATGTATTGTTCTTTAAAAATTTGTAAGCTAACTTTATAAATAAATAATCTCCAACTGACAGCAAGTACTAACCTGTGTTTTATTGATGCTATACATAATGTTGATGATTGTAAACGGAGTAAGGTGATAATTCTTGGCATGATAATTAACCTGAAAATATAAAAATATAAAATATATACACAAGTGTAAAAATGTGTGTGTGTGTGTATACACACACATATATGTGCTAAATCACTATTGCTTATTTTGTGTAGACAAATCATGATTATAAATCTTTAATGATGTGTATGAACTGGATCTCTTAAAGCTCTAGATGCACTAAATGTTGTATGAATACTTCTACATGCAAAAATACTTCTATGAGGGATCTCGGAGTCCTAGTGGACAATCACTTAAATATGAGCCAGCAGTGTGCTGCAGCTGCCAAAAAAGCCAACACAGTGCTGGCCTGCATTAACAGAGGGATAGAATCAAGATCACGTGAAGTATTAATATCACTTTACAATGCCTTGGTAAGGCCACACTTGGAATACTGGATTCAGTTTTGGTCACCACGATGTAAAAAAGATGTTGAGACTCTAGAAAGAGTACAGAGAAGAGCAACAAAGATGATTAGGGGACTGGAAGCTAAAACATATAAGGAACGGTTGCTGGAATTGGGTATGTCTAGTTTAATGAAGAGAAGGACGAGGGGGGACATGATAGCAGTGTTCCAATATCTCAGGGGCTGCCACAAAGAAGAGGGAGTCAAGCTATTTTGCAAAGCGCCTGAAGGCAGGACAAGAAGCAATGGATGGAAACTAATCAAGGAGAGAAGCAACCTAGAACTAAGGAGAAACTTCCGGACAGTTAGAACAATTAACCAGTGGAACCACCTGCCTCCAGAAGCGGTGAGTGCTCCAACACTGGGAGTTTTTAAGAAGAAACTGGACAGCCATTTGCCCAAAATGGTATAGGGTTTCCTGCCTGAGCAGGGGGTTGGACTAGATGACCTCCAAGGTCCCTTCCAACTTTATTATTATTATTATTATTATTATTATTATTATTATTATTATTATTATTATTATTAATATTATTATTATTATATCTAATCAAATTCCATATATTAGTGACAATAAATTCAAAACAAATGGTGCAATCTTATCGATAATCTTTATATTTCATTGCACGTTAGAAGTTCCAGGTTTTGGATCCAAGAGTGCAAAAGTGGCATTGACACGTTGTTTTATCTATCTTTTCTTGTTTTGCATAGTAGTAGCACAGACTGAAGAAACTAGGGGACATCAAGGAGACAGAAATGGGCCTGACCACATGTCACTGCCTCCTTAAGAAAAACATGGACTTTTCTGAGCCATTATGGCTATGAGTAAAACCAGCAAAAGGCATAAGCTCCTTTAGAGATTCACCAACAGGGACAGCAGCTTTGATTACTTCAGATCCAAGTACTAAAATGCCTGTCTTCAAAATATTAGGAGGAGGATTTTTAGGAATGTGCAGATTTTTCAGAAGAGGTGCTTCAGAACATGAAAGAGCTTGTATGAAGAATCTTTTTTCAAATCCATGAAGTTCCTGTTGTTTTTTCTAGGCTTGTGCTGCTGCTTTGGAAGCTGCTCTGAGATGTCTCCATATGTATATATGTCCAAAGCTGGTATACATGCACCACATAGGGCAGGAGTCTTCAAACTTGGCCCTTTTATGACTTGTGGACTTCAACTCCCAGAATTCCTCAGCCAGCATGCCTGGCTGAGGAATTCTGGGAGTTGAAGTCCACAAGTCATAAAAGGGCCAAGTTTGAAAACCCCTGACATAGGGAAACAACTGACAGTGGTTTACGAAGCAATTTCATGAAGCTGTAAAGTTATCGATGGTGTACTGATTCAAAGGAGAGGTTTTTATGTGTTCCCAGAGGTTCCGAAATACTTATTTCAGCTTGAATGAATTTCCTTAAGTATTTTACCTTAAGATTGGCTACACTGATAAAGATTTTGACAAATTCATAATTTTGGAAAAAAGGAGGATGCTATCTCAATTTATCTATTCATTAAAATATATAAAATAGTAGACCTGAATTATTAAATAAATTTTAAACTAGGAGTAATATAAAAGATGAACTTAGGGTAAAGCTATTCCAGCTATCTAAAATGGAAAATTCAGTTCTATTTTACTAAGTGGTTCAGATAGAGCAGTAAAACAATTTATTTACAATACTTGATGTAGAAATGTGAGTTATTTGGCTGTATGGATATTTTGCCAGGCTAAACTAACTTCACAATCTTTTGATACCCCTTGTACCTCTTTTCTATTTTACAAAAGGAAGAAATACATTTTTAAAATCAGAAAAAGTTATAAAAATCTACTAAATATGCATGGAACCTGCTGTCCTAATTACATAACTACAACAGAGAAACACAAAACAAATATTTGAATAATAGTCCACAATAGCCCAAAGAATTTACCTGGCATTGCCGACGCAAAACGATGCAAGGATGAGCCAGTACATTTTCTGTGAATAAACTGTGAAGAAACAATTATTTTAAATGCTCAACTTTCATTAGAACATTAGTCATTCTAATTTGTACAACTGTGATGTCTATAAATTAAAATTTATAACATATAGACAAGTCTCAATAACCTTCACATACATCTGCCTTCTGCAAAAATCTAAGCTGTATAATGAACTACAGCTTCTATTGCATATATAAGAAATACAAAATGTTTGTTCTAATATGGAAAATTGTTAAGATGAGTCATTCTGCTTCTACAAAATAAGGCAGGGATAATGGGACTAGGTTAGTATGTTTCTTTCAGTAACAGTCTGCACTGAATGCACTGCATATGTTCAGAAGCCCCACTTATTTATTAGATCAAAACCAAGCAACTACTCTGCTGAGTAGAAGATGGGTACTGTTTTGTTTTGAAGTGGTGTTCTGAATTCTGATGAAGCAAAATACCTCCCCAAAATAAGCTCATTCTAATAGGCAACTTATGAATTTCTGATATAACTTCCACAATTTTTTTTACATTTGAAAGAATCCAGGTTGTCCATCTCTGCTGAAAGACAGAGATAGGCTACTATAACATGTAAGTAGCCCGGCAATACAAACACAGAGAGGAATAAAACCTACAAATTAAGCATTTATAGAAATGAATATACATAGGTACGAGACAGGTTTGATAACTGCCTAAACTAAACTGTCAGAACTATCAGTTTGATAACATCTAGAAATAGTGAAATGTGAAATACTTGTTCTCTATTCGGTTTACATGAGCTATGCAATCCATTTATATATACACACACAGCCACAAAAACCAAAACAAATCAGCAGATCACATTAAACAGCCAGACAGGAATTATTGTACGTTATGATCCGTGTCCAAGACTTCATCAGTCAGCCCTGCCACATGTAAGCAGCAAGAACTGTAGCTGGTTCGACTACTTGTGTGAGAATGCCTTGCCATCTAAGAAGGAAAGCATACCGCACTATTGGCACTAGTTGCTAGGTACCACACTTCTAAGGGGAGGGGTTATTCTCCCCTATGGTTACAATGGAACCTTTAAAAAGCAGCAGTTAAAAACCACCACAATGGCCAATTGGCAAAGCCCATCTTATTAGATTTGTCATTTTGTTTTAGGAAAGTGAGGGAACAAGTGGTTTGTGTTCTTTCTCATGAGAAATTAATCTGATAGTTATACTGCTTTTTGCATGGCCAATTGGACCTACCAACACATAAAAAAATCTCATATAGTGAGTATCCCCTCAAGCAATTTCTATACCAATTACAACCAGGAAACAAAGAGTTTACTGTATATGTACCTAAATAGAATTAAAATGCACTTCATCTATTTATTTTGTGATTATATTATTCAAAATTCTGCTTTTAGTAGAATGACGCTATTAAAGAAAATCCATATATGTTGTAAAAATGTCTTTTTATGATTGAAAAACCAGTATGAATAGCACAGCGTGACAAGCTAATTTGTAAGGCTATAAAATGGTTGCAATAGGACAAATATATCCTCTTTTTCCTTCTGCTATTGTTTTTGCAAAATTATGTAGTTAGTTAACTGCAGTATTTACTAATTGTGGATACAACAGTTGCTTCTAGTATGATACAGCTGGTTGTTACCTAAGCAAGATCCATCCAAATTGGGACATGCAGGTAGTCCTCAACTTATTTATTTATTTATTAAATTTATATAAATAAATAAATAAACTTATGACCACAATTGAGACTAAAATTTACATTAAGGCAGTCATTAAGTGAGTCACAGCCAATTTTATGAGCTTTTTTGCCATGGCTGTTAAGCAAATTAATGCAGTTGTTGAATCGTGTGGTCTTGAAGCAAAACTGATTTTTCCCATTGACTTTGCTGGCCAGAAGACAGCTAGGAAGGTTGTAAATGATGATGACATGAGCCCAGGACTCTGCAACCACTGTAAATGCTAGATGCCAAGCAACCCTGATCATATGACTATTGGGATGCTGTGTTGGTTGTAAGTGCGAGACCTAGTTGTAAGTCACATTTTTCAGTCCCATTGTAACTTTGAATGGTCATTAAATAAATGGTTGTAAGTTGAGGACAACCTATATTTACAAGCCCAAGTTTTCCAAAATATTGCTGGGATGTCTTTACTAGTTTCTTTGGTTGTCAAATTGCTCTAGTGTTGAGTATAATAGTAGTCACGAGTAAGAATTTTAATTTATATTCAGAAGCAACCATAAATAATTTATGTCAACTGCATTCTAGTTATTGCTTTTCATGGTTTCATATCATACTATATATCTCAGTACATGATAGTGTTCTAACGTCTGACAATACTTTGGGGCACTTTATTCCAATTTGCTTTATAATAATGAAACTAAAGTTTCAGTAGACGTCAGATATGTTGAATGGAAATTATTTAAAACATTTAAAAATTTATTTATTTCCTTAAGTCTGCTGAGATTTTAGAAAGTAGACTGATGGTAACAATGAGGCCATAAAAAGTACAACTAATTTCAGATCTCTAGCTTTCATTTAGTTCAGAACAAAATGCTGAATGCATTGAAATGATATATTGAAAGTGCTCAATTATCTTTTAGCAACCAGAAATTCATGAGATTATATTCATAGTGGATGTAGGTTTAAAAGGCTAAAAATGTATATACTCTAAATAAAATATGGAAATCATCCATAACTCCTTTTTTTAAAAAAAAAAAAACTACATTAAAAGACAGCTTATGGGAAAGGTATAAGAACAGAATCTTCAAAACATTTATTTGGCTCAACATCAAGTATAAACACTCTTAAGGAACTTCTTACACAAAATTTCTGAAAGAAATTGGATTTTTATAAATAGAAATTTCTTTTACTGTCAATCCAATTCATCCATTTAGATCTTGTTGACAAACAGTTAACAAGACTCCAGGTTTGGATACATATACACAGGCAAGTTATGGCTAATTTGTCATAGTTAAGCACCCGTTTGCTCAGATGAATTAATTATTCTTTCTAAAGAGATGAACTTCTTTCAGTTATGAGCAGATGTTTTGCAAATTTATCATTCCAAATTTTCACTATTTAGGTTGAGGCCAACTTGAAGAATTGTTGGTTCAGATTGAGACTTTAAACACAATCTCCTTCCAGATGAGTAATTTTTTCTAATGTAGCTTTATTGCAAACATTAGTATCAATAGCCAAAGACTAGGCAAGAACAATATGAATAGCCTAGTTAGCAATATCAAATAGATTCAGATGGTTAGTTAGCAATATCAAATAGATTCAGATATTGTAAGACACTTAGAGTCATTGACTGAGATAGGCGACCATAGAAACTGAACAAATATCAATTTAGTATTAAATAAAGTTACTTAGCAATATTAATAACTTAAGTGTTAGTTATGAAAATTCAACTGTAACATTTTGTTTAAAGTTTAATGGCAATATTCAATTTCTGAATTACCTAGTGGGCATGAATTTTGAAAAAATAAAGTGTTTTTGCATTAAAAAAATGCCATTAACAGAAGATTAGACCTCTTACCTTGCCAATCCAATCCCAAAGCCTGCAAACCGATTTAATTGCTCTAAAAGACAGATAACCACACATTTAAGCCAGAATATGAGAAACACATTTCAGTATGGAATTTTTACTATTCATTGTAATGAATTATATAGTAAATCCAAGAAATGTAGCATATTAGGCATCCTTATCAACTGCAGAAAATACAGTGTTTCTAAATAAGTTAAATACTTAATTTCCTCATACCTCTTAAATAATATCTATACTATTCCAGGTACTATGTAACTTGTTTTTTGGAAGTGCCTAGCATATGCCACTCAAGTGACAAAATGCTTCCAAAAAGAGACACACCTATAGACATGGATTACAGGAAAAGTGCTGGACAGCATCCAAAGCCAAAAATGGGTTAGCACACCGTTTCCGGTGGCTTTTTGGACCAGACGTAACCAATGAGGACTGCAGAGCAGACCTGCCTGACGCACCGGAGCACCTGCTGCCTAAGGGCGGAGGCCAGGCTCTTAATCTACGCGTGCCACTCCCGCACTCGCGATTTGCTTTACGCACCGGAGTTGGTGCCAGCGCCTCCTAGGTACGGGTCCTCGTTGAGCCCAGCCGCCACCAAAGGTGTGCCTGCGGCGAACTGCGGCGTCTTTTCACCCCAATGGAGATTGCGGCTGCCAGGAATGTCAGGCGGGGTAGTGACCCAGTGGCCTAGGTCCGGCTTGGCCGCGAAGCCTCCGGGCTCCTCTCGGGCGCTCCGATAGCCCAGGCCGTCGAAGCCCTCGGGGCGCCGCGGATGCATCGGGCAGCGAAAACAAGCCGAATCGGGGGAAACAAGCAAGAGACAGAACCGGGAAGAACCAAGACCAGCGACTCCCACTTTCTAATCTTCACTTCCGGGCGTCAACCGGAAGCAAACCCCCGTCAGATTGAAGAGCTATTTGACTTCGCCTAGCTAGGGCGTAGGGTTTGTCTGCACTTGGCAGCTAGCGGGAAGCTGAGGGTCGTTGGTTAGGACCGGGATGGGGATTTCACAGCAATTCGGTTTTGCAGGCTAGAGTGGAGGCAGAAAACTATTCCAGAAGAATACAAGTGCCATGTATTCTTCTGGAATAGTTTTCTGCCTCCACTCTAGCCTGCAAAACAAAATTGCTGTGAAATCCCCCATCCCGGCACACTTCTGTAATACTGCTAAGAAAACCTTTGTGGTATGAATCATAATTCTCACTGTTCCTCATTGGTCCTTTTTTCATTTTTAAATGTTGTATGAGATATGAAGAGGTTCGTACAAGTGAACAGTGAGATCAGAGTTGTAACACAGCTGAAAAAAAAAATACATTGGTGAACTGCTTACTGTTTAATCATGTTTTATGTGAAGTGAGTACATACGAATTTCTTTGAATTTGCAAGGAGCTAAGCAAACTGACAAGAGTCTAGTGATTCCCATAACGTTTTCCAATGTTTTAACATAGCAAGGGCAATTTGCAACAATTCTGCAGTATTATAAATTTAGTATTTTATTACAGTTTGACGATTAGATTAGTGTAATACAATTCTGCAATGTAATCTATTTTAGTAATTGGGTCTAGGGGTTACAAATAAATGCTCATGATACAAAACTGATCTTGGTTTATAACAAAGCTGAGTTACAGTTCCTCTATAATACTTTTAAGCACTCAGTTGCTCAAAAGCCATTGGAATGCAATAATCTGCCTTACCTGCCTTTATCAATCCATACTTTGCTTAATGGTGGCTATTGACACAATTTGTGCAGTACCTGCAAGATCAGAAAGCCAGAGTGTAGTAATGGTTAAGATCGAACAACTAGTGGGCAGACTGAGGTTGAAGCCCATTCTTATCCATGGAGGCATATTGGGTGCCTTTCTTAGCCCAACCTATTTTATCTGGTGGTTTGGAAGAAAAACTGGAGGAAGTGTATTTATTATACATCTGATAAATAATACAAATTACAATATGCTAAGCCATAGCACATTATATTATGAGTTAACATGCTGTATGAGTCTCACTTATGAGCTTATGTTTTACCCCATACAAAAAGGGAAAAACCACATAAATTACAATTTGAATAGGAGCGCTTTGTTTAGCTACTGTCTTTTGTTTCTTATAGACTCTTGCACTAAACCTCTGAATTTCTTCAATGATTAATAAGGATTGTTTTCAATTCTGTACTATGGAGAATAGAAATAACTTTTCTCCATAGACATAAACATGGACATAAACTACTACCTATGTAGCAGGGCTGTATTACTATTATCCTTCTCATCTTTCCTATTACCTTCTATCATTGGTATCTTATGATTATATTACTTTGTTGTTTGTATGCACACTGAGAACTTATGCACTGGAGACAAATTACTGGGTTGTCCAATTACATTTGGCCAATAAAGAATATTATATTCAAAATAGAGAAAAAAAAATCTATTGAAACTTGATCTGCCTGAAATATTTGTGGCTGAAGATGTTAAAATAGACTGTGATATTTCAATTTATCTAAGGATTATTACTTTTACTCATGAGGACTTTCCTTATCAATCAAAAATCATTACAATGTTGCATAGCATCTATGACAATAGATGATGTACGTGCTGTACGTAATACAGCTAGTCCTCGACTTACAATCATTCGTCATGAAAACAACCCCTCTATTGATCCCCGCTACACTTAGCTCCGGTTTACAGCAGCGGCATATACAAAACGCGGCGCTGGAATACCAGCCAGGGAGCCGGGATCTCCAGCGGTACAGATGAGCTTCCCCTCTCTCACTCCGTGGAATCCCGTCCTGCTGCGTCCATGGCAACGGTTGCCGCGACTCATTAAAACCCCGCGAAGGTGGCAGCGTGAGGCGCTTGTCCTTTTCGCCTCCTCCTGCGAATGCGGTAAGTTTAAGAAGAAGGTCGCGAGTATGATCCAAAGTCGGGAGCTCCCAAGGGAATGGTTTTAATCCCGGCAGGTTGCCTCGTACCCTGTTAGAGCTGTCCATATCCCTGGTTTGTGAGCTGCTGTTCCACGTCTTACTTAATGCCCGCTCAGGTGAGGGGCAGCATGGAGTGGACTGTGGCGGAATTGAAAAAGTTAAACAGGTTCGTATTAGGACTGGAAAGACGGAAAACTATCCCTGAAGAAAGCGCTCCAGCCTCTGCTGAGAGAACAACGCTGATTGGTCGGCAAAGTCAATAGAAGAGCTTGCTTGGGTGAGGGTGGGGGTTCTGGGCTGAGAAGTTTCTGAAGACCCGCTAGAGGGCAGCAATGAGCACAGCCCAGGGGTAGGCAACCTTGGCTCTTTTATGACTCGAGGACTTCAACTCCCAGAATTCCTGAGCCAGCCATGCTGAGGGGAAAGGGAGAGGTTTCCAAGCTGAGCCATGCTGGCTCAGGAATTCTGGGAGTTGAAGTTCACGAGTAATAAAAGAGCCAAGGTTGCCTACCCCTGGCATAGCCTGTTATTACTATCTATTTCTGCATATTTTACATCGGCTCCTTTCCCCATTCACAAATGACATTACATGTTATTAAATGTCATTTGTTTAGACCAGGGATAGGCAACCTTGGCTCTTTTACGACTCGTGGACTTCAACTCCCAGAATTCCTGAGCCAGCATAGTTGGCTCAGGAATTCTGGGAGTTGAAGTCCACGAGTCATAAAAGAGCCAAGGTTGCCTACCCCTGGTTTAGACAGAAAAGGCATTCCTGGGCTCCTGATTATTTGCCAATACAGTCTAACATGGCTCTCTTCCGACAGTGTTTGTATATTCTGCTGAATATGCAAAGGGAAATTGTTTAGTCCAACTGTTGCTTTCTTGCTTTTTGAAATCAGTTTTTGCACCAGAGAAATTTCATGCAAGCTTGGGAAACATGTACGTGGATAGGATATACTGAAGATGGGAATAAGGGAGTGTACAGGAATGATTGATGTCTTTCTTATGATGTAATGGCTCTGTTGTCTGATTTTCATTGGCTAACAAAGCTACCAATTTCCTAATGCATGGCACTTCTGGATGTAACTCTGCCAGCGTTCCAGATTGTTGGCCACCCAGCTGCTTAATTTGATCAAATAAAGTGCTGCTTGATCAAGAAGTCTTCGCTTGGGTTATCTGATTAGATTGATA
This sequence comes from Protobothrops mucrosquamatus, assembly GCF_001527695.2. Taxonomy (NCBI): domain Eukaryota; kingdom Metazoa; phylum Chordata; class Lepidosauria; order Squamata; family Viperidae; genus Protobothrops; species Protobothrops mucrosquamatus. Next base: position 162,860 of record NW_015389005.1, read on the forward strand.
TGGTATCTCAAGTTCAAGTAAGGGACTGGGACCTTACACTGCTATCACATAATCATTGTTATGGTGATTGGAAGTCTTCGCTGGTGTACATTGCCAACAGAGATGTTATAAGGTGCTGTAAGTGAATAGAAGGAAAATGGTCTAAGCTGTAGCCTCAGTGTCCTTCACAACAGAAGAACTTCAGAACTGCAGAGAAATTACGCCTTTGAAATTTATAGGCGGTGAGAGAAATGTCAGTAAATCCTGATAGTAGCTGTGATTGCTGTTGGAATACTGAGCAACTGATGTTCTCAGTTATTTGATGTTAGGATGAGAGGGAGAATCTTGGACATTTAGGCTGTGTCTTTCTTCTAACCTGTCACCAGACAGACTCAGGAGTGTGCAGGACTAATGATAAAAGTTCCCTTTCTAGAAATGTACCCCAGTACATTTCAGTCAGTGCAGATGACCTTTCCTGAGAAAATCTGCATTATAAGCATAAACACTTTTTAATTCCTCATATAGAATATTTGGTGGAAGCCTGTTTGTAAAGTTGTATTTATCTGATAAAATTGGATCAGATTGATATGTAGCACAATTTACTGGTTTTTTATTTCCAGAATGGAGCAGTTTTTATAAGAGGAAATTTATGAGTGTGAAATAATCTATACTATGGATTTAATCATGTTTTCTATAACTGAAGTGGAGCATCTATAATTTCCTAAAGCTTAAATTTAAAAAAAAACAACCAAGCAGGATTTCTTAGCAGACAGTAAGGCATCTAATGTTTTATTTGAGGAATGTTCGAGCTATAGACATAGTTATGGCTTGGCTTATCACAATAAAGTATTAATTATTTGGCACTTTCAGGAGCTTATCCTCTATTTTAAATGTCTTCTCTACGTATTTCCAGATAATGTTTTATTCTGTGATTCTTCTTCCTCACGTCATAATGTGGGCATGTGGGAGCCTGCAAGATATCTGTATTGTCTGTTGGCTGGCACTTACCGATGCTTCTATGTTTCTTGTTAATTGTTTTAATATTTACATGAGTTTGTCTTTGCTGTTTTAATTTGTGAGGTGCACAGAATCATGTAAGTGAGATGGGCATCTATATAAATTGAACAAAATAAAATAAATAATTTATAACACTCCTAGCTTTTTTCATAAGGAAGATTTTTTTATTAAGGAAAAAAGTGGAATTGCTGCATTATTTTTCTTGATTATTGGTGCTTTCTGGAAGTATCCTTTATTTTCATTCTCCTAATCCCATTAGTGGTATAAACAATGACAATTTTAGTTTTCTAATCTGTTTATGTGGCGGGATTCATAGTAATTCTACTGTCTTTGAGATTCTTCTGAACACAGTCCTAAAGAGAGCTCCAATGAAAAATGCCACAATGAACTGTATTGGATTTTATTCAGAGTAAATATGCATTAGAGCAGGGCTTTTCAACATTTTCACCCATTGTACCAGTTTTAGGATATGGCAATATCCGAGTACCACCAGTCGCCTAGCAAGATGTCAAAAACTTGATGAACAAAAAAAGAAAAGAAAAACGTGATAAAGTACAGGTAGTCCTTGACTTACAACAGTTCACTTAGTGACTGTTTGAAGTTACAATGGCACTGTAAAAAGTGACTTATGACCATTTTTCACACTTATGACCATTTCAACATTCCCAGGGTCATGTTATTTACATTTGGATGCTTGGCAACTGATTCATATTTATGATGGCCGCAGTGTCTCAAGGTCATGTGATCCCCTTTTGCAACCTTTTGACAAGCAAGTTCATAGGGAAACCAGATTCACTTAACAATCTTTTATATCAGGGGTGTCAAACTCAATTTCATTGAGAGCTGCATTAGCATTATGGTTACTGTGGGGGGCGGTTCCTTCCTTCCTTTTCCCCCCTCCATGCTTCCCTCCTTCTCATTCCCATCTCCTTCCTTCCTTCCGCTGCTGATCCTGGCACTGAGCCCTGACAGCAAATTGGCGCTTCTGCGGGGCTGTCAGGGCTCAGCAGAAGCTCCAGGATCAGTGCCGGGCTCCAGCTGATCCTGGTGCTTCTTCTGAGCCCTGACAGCCCTGCAGAAATGCCAATCAGCTGGAGCCCGGCACTGATCCTGGCACTTCTGCTGAGCCCTGCAGAAGCATTGATCAGTTGGAGTCTGGCGCTTATCCTGGCGCTTCTGCTGAGCCCTGACAGCCCTGCAGCTCCAGCTGTCTCTTGCTCAGGCTTGTGCGGTGCTGCTGCCGCTTCAGCTCCTTCCCCTCCCCAGCTACCACTTCTCTAGGACGGTCGCGTACCACCTGCCAGGTGCCAACGTACCACCGGTGGTACACATCCACCAGTTGAAAAGCCCTGCATTAGAGTATGCTGAGAAGAGGCCGTAATCCTGACCATACAATAGAGTAAATTTTGTTGAACTTATGGAATGATTATGTTGTGATTCCGTGCCAGCCTGTGTTCCCAACAGCTGAGTCTGAGGAATCTGAGGAGGATGTGGAGGAGGCCGTTGAGGGGCCATCAGGGTCAGAGGGAGGCTCTGATGAATTACAAGACTCACGGCTTGATGAAGAGCCTGGCCCCTCCAGTCGTGTTTCTGATGAAGCTCAGCTGTGTGAGGAGCAGGAGTCAGAT